>NC_056744.1:1400819900-1400844029 GCF_019279795.1 Protopterus annectens
AGGGGGCCCCAAAAATGTAAAGGAGGGGTTTGTTAGGTTTTTTTTCCTTTTTGGGGAATTTGAATTTTTGGTTTAACATCCCCACCCTATGGGGGGGGCCCTTATGGTTTTCCAAAAAAGGTTCTGAAAAATTTGGGGGCTGGAAAGGGGTTTAATTGGAAATGAGTAAAGAAAAAAAAAAAAAAAAAAAAAAAAAAATTTTTTTTTTTTTTTTTTTTTTTTTTTCCTTGGTATTTTTTGGGCCCTTTGGTGGGGGGGGGTTTTTTTCTTTTTTTGGAGCCTTGAACTAGGGTCTCTGTTACTGCACAGATATCAGTATATTCCCATACTGAGAAGTGCCCTCAGGTGTGTGCATCTGGAGGCTGAGACTTCTGGCAATGAGTGGAATTCTAGCTCACTTTGTGGTTATTTGTGTTGTTTACGGGTTTGGTTTGTCCTGAGTGTCCTGGTGTTCCACACCTGAAGTCAACGCCATTGGGTCCGATCTGACTATAAGGTTACAATTACTCCTACATATCCACATTATGCCCCACCCCCATTAAGGAAACCATGTTAAAAAATATCTCCAAAGACAACCTCATGATTCTTTAAGACAGAAGTGGTGAATTTCAGGACACCCATGCAGATGGACAATATAGTTACTTGCACTACTGAATCTCTAGCACAATTGCACTTTATAAGCACCTACATGAGTGCGTGGATCGTATATCCAAAAACAGAACCAAGACACTATCCTCCAAGAAAGGAAGCCAATCTGGTGGTCCCCTGCCATAAACAAACTGCACAACAGAAGGAAGAAACTGTTGCAAAAGAGGGTAAAACTCCATGAATGGAGGAGCTCCCCTGGTCAGCCTCCCAGTAAGAAGCCAAGTATCCCTTGATAAAATCCTCCAAAGCTAGTTAGTGAAAAACAAAATTGCCACTGATTCTAAAGACAACCACAAAGCATTCTATAGCTATGTCAAAAAATCACAATGGCAACACTCAGATTCGTTCTGAGTTAGAGCACACAATGGCACTAAATATACAGACCCAACTGATATTGCCAACATCCTTGCAGATAGGATCAGTGCTAATTTTACCCTCCTCTCACCCATGAAAGAGCCCATCTCTATACTGGAAGAATGCAAAGTTGCTGTCATCACGGCTGCACAGGTGAAAACCACTGTCCAAAGCCAGGAACACAGCATCCATGGGACCAGATAACATCCCAGGCTGCATTCTACACGAACTGCAGAATGAACTGGCACCACACCAAAGTACCATGTTCAATCATAACCTCACCTCAGGCTTTGTGCCTGCTGAATGGCACACAGCGACGGTTATCCCACTACACAAGGGGGGAGCCACCACGACTCCTGAGAACTACGCCTCTATTAGTCTGATGAGCCTGGTCTGTAAGGCTATGGAACGTATCATCATGTAACTTATAAAAAGACATTGGCAATCTCCATACTCTGGACCACAACCATTTTGGGTTTGTAAAAGGCAGATCATGTCTCCTAAACCTGATAGACTTCTTCGAAGCAGTCACCAAAGCCATAGACAAGGGTAAGGTGGTTCACACAGCCTATCTAGATCTTGCCAAGGCTTTCAACACCATCTTTTACTCTGGAATTATAGATAAACTCACTAAACTAGGTATAAATCCCTATGTCACAAGATGGATTGCCAAATGGCTCACTGACAGAACCCACACTGTGAAAGTAGCAGACTCCAAGCCCGACTTCAGACCAGTGACAAGTGGGGTACCACAGGGTTCAGTCTTGTGTGCTGTCCTGTTTGGTTTCTACTTCCCTGAAGTACAGGCTAACACAGAGGGTCTTTGGCTAATGACGTTCCCAGATGACTGCAAACTAGGAGCCATAATCAAAACTACTAACGATGTGGACATCCTACAAAAGGGCCTCACTGAGACAGATGCCTGGTGTCAAAGCCATGGCCTCAAGCTCAATGCCAAACAGTGCATTGTCATCCCCTTTGGTAAAAACTCTGTACCCATGAACTACAACATAGGCGGTAGTATACCTAACACAGAAAGTGTGATAAGAGACCTTGGGACACAGGTGGTCAGTAGACTCTCCTTTGATAATTACATCACCACAGTAGTCAGGAAATCCGTTGGCATGGCACACCTCATCACAAAAGTTTTCTCATGCAGAAAAAAAGAGGTCATTGTTCCCCTCTACTCATCACTCATTAGATCTATTATAGAGTACAATGCCCCTTTTGGTATGTACCTCACAAGACATCTACAACAACTGGAAAGCCCGCAGAAATACCTCACAAAGAGGATTAGCAGCCTCAGATACATGCCCTACACAGACCATCTCAAAACACTCCAGTCGCATATCGCCTACTCAGAGGTGATCTCTGCCTAACACACAAAGCTATGTCAAACACAGAGCTGTTGGACATGCTCTACTTAAAGAAATCACAATCTTGAGCAGCCCCAAAACCTGGACCGAAATACAAAAGGAGGGGGTGTATCCATTTTCATAAAGGATACCCACAACCCCAGGTTAGTGGCACAGCACAAGGCTTCGGAGACCATCCAAGTGCAACTAACAGTGGGCAAAGCTGCTTATCAGATCGTAGCCTGCTACAGATCACCTACCTTGTCTCAGGACCCTCACTCAGCATTCCTGAGAACACTGGAAAATATAAAGGTCCTACCAAACACCATGATATTAGGAGATTTCAACTACACAAACACTGGCTGGGAGAATTACTCAAGTACAAACTCCTTTACCCAATGCTTCCTAGAGTTTATAAACTCAAATGCCCTGGAACAGCTGGTCACCACGCACACTAGAGGTGACAACATACTGGACCTGATCATCGCCAACATGGGGGATCAGTGTTCCACACCAGAGGTAAACCCCTCGCTGGTAAAATCAGATCATAAAGTAATCACACTGGACATCCACATCCTGACCCCATCCCCAGTCAAGGAAACCACTGTGAAAAACTTTTTCAAAAGCAAACTTCACACTTCTCAAGACTGAAGTGGAAAGTTTCAAGGCCCCCTTGCTACAGGATAATGCTATCCAATCCACAGAATCCTTTACAAGTGCATTATATGAGCATCTACAGGGATGCATGGATCCAGCCATCCCGAGTAACACCAAGACTCACTCCTCCAAAAAGAGGAAACCAGTCTGGTGGTCATTGGCCATAAATGAGCTATACAACAGAAGGAGGAAACTACTACATGATAGAGCAAAATTCCAAAAAGGCATCACTGATCATTATTAGCAAGAAACTACAATTGCTCATAAAATCATCCAAGGCCAGTTTCTAAAGAAAAATTGCCAAGGAATCTAAAGATAACCACAAAGCCTTCTTTAGCTATATCAAACATTTAGGTGGCAACTCTCAAATATGCTTTGAGCTACTGCAAAATGGCAAAAAATACACTGAACCAACTGACATTGCCAACATCCTGGCGGACAAGTTTAGTGCAAACTTCACCCCCCACCCCCAAAAGGGCCTGTGTCCATCCCAGAAGAATGCAGAGCCCCAGACATCATGGACATGCAGGTAAAAACACCCCTCTCCAAAGCTAAGAACACATCATCAATGGGACTGGATGGTGTCCCAGGCTGCATCTTACACGAGCTCCAAAAGGAACTAAACCCTCACCTAAATTCACTGTTCAGACTCAGCCTTACCCCAGGCTATGTACCCAAAGAATTGTGTACAGCAACAGTCATCCCACTCCACAAAGGTGGTGCCACAACAGAACCTGGGAACTATTGCCCTATAAGCCTGACCAGCCTGGTCTGCAAAGCTATGGAGTGAATTATCATGGAACTCATAAACAGAGACATTGGGAAGCTCCAGACATTGGACCCTACCCAATTTGGCTTTGTTAAAGGCAGATCCTGCCTCCTAAACCTAGTTGACTTCTTTGAAACAGTTACCAAGGCCATAGATGAAGGGAAGGTAGTCCACACAGCCTACCTGGACCTCACTAAGGCCTTCGACACCATTCCCCACTCTGGCATCATAGACAAGCTTACCAGCTTGAACATTAACCCCTATGTCATGAGATGGGTGGCCAACTGGCTCACGGATAGAACACACATGGTCAGAGTTGCGGGTGCCATGTCCGACTCTAAACCAGTCACAAGTGGCATCACACAGGTCTCGGCCCTGGGACCCCTCCTGTTCAGTATATACTTCTCTGAGGTACAGGCAAGCATGGGAGGACTATGGCTGACAAAGTTCACAGATGACTGCAAACTGGGGGCCATAATCGACTCTCTGGCTGACACAGACATCCTCCAGAAGGGTCTTACAGAGACAGATACCTGGTATCAAAACCATGGCCTCAAGCTGAATGCCAAAAAATGCATAGTCATCCATTTGGAAAAAACAAAGTGCCCATGAATTACCACATAGATGGTAATCCACTAGGTATGGAAAATGTAATTAGGGACCTGGGGACCCAGGTAGATAGTAACCTCTCCTTTGATAATCACATTGCCAAACTGGTTACATATTCCTTCTATGTAGCCCACCTAATCACAAAAGGGTTCACCTCTAGATCAAGAGAGGTCATTGTGCCCCACATAGATGGTAATCCACTAGGTACGGAAAATGTAATTAGGGACCTGGGGACCCAGGTAGATAGTAACCTCTCCTTTGATAATCACATTGCCAAACTGGTTACATATTCCTTCTATGTAGCCCACCTAATCACAAAAGGGTTCACCTCTAGATCAAGAGAGGTCATTGTGCCCCTCTACTCATCACTCATTAGGCCCATAATAGAGTACAATGACCCATTTGGTATGTACCTTAATTGGCACATGCAACAGCTGGTAAGACCACAGAAGTACCTCACCAGGAGGATCATGGGCCTCAAAGAGATGCCCTATGCAGCTCGACTAAAGAAACTCCAGCTCTACTTGGTTGCTTACTGCCTGCTCAGAGGTGATCTATGTCTGAGGTATAAGGCCATGTCCAACCCGGAATTAATGGACATGCTCAACCTCAAGAAAAACAAATCTCTTAGAGCCGCAAACTACAGTGAATTAAACCTCAGCAAATCAATAAACAGGATGTGCTGGAGGGATAGATTCCTGTCCCAGAGACTTCCCTCGCTCTGGAACAGAATCCCAGTTGATGTTAGGCAGAGCCCCTCGCAGACTGTCTTCAAGAGGAATCTTGGTGAGTGGATGGGAAATTGTAATTTTACCCCTGGGATCACTTCAGTGGCCCTGCTAGACAGAGGCCCAGGAAACTAATTTAAATGGGAGGCTAAAGCCAACACATTCTAGCTAGGCTTATAAATGCCCTTGGGCAGATAACCTAGTACCTAACTATGAACCTATGAACCTACACGGTCTAGGGACCTAAACCTTGTCACCACAGTAAACAGAGCATGCCAAAGGGATAGATTCCGGTCCCAGAGACTTTACATACTCCAGAATAAACTACCTATCTATATCAAACAAAGCTCCTCATTAACACTCTTCAAGAAACATCTTGATGATTGGATGGGAAATAGGAAATTCACCCTGGAGATCACTTCTGTGTCTCTGCTTGACAGTGGTACAGGAAAATACATTTCTTGGGTGGCAAAAGCCAGGGTATCTTTTTGGCTAGGCTTGTATAGGCCCCAGGGCCGATAGCCTAGTACCTACCTATGAACCTTTGAACCTTGCCTAAAAAAGGTAATATGGGGACAGCAAGAGCCTTGGCCAGTATTCAGAAGCATAGGGCGACAGATGTAAACCAAGGCTTGTCTATCGTGTCATCACAGGCAGACAGAGACTGGATCCCCTTTGAATGACACCAGAAGCTCAGCCAATTGTTGAAGTTTATCATCTTTCTGTTATATTGCAGTATCATGTAGGTGAAGGTATGATGCTACTCAAGGTTTGACCCTGTGTGTGCCAGCATGTGGTGCATCAACCCATATATGATATGGTCATGGCCTATGCATACAATACACTCACAATGCACCTAGTATGATAAGCCTGCTGAGGTTAGCAAATGTGAAAAAACCTTTGTGCAGACTGTCAGCAAGTAATGTCTGTATTGCACCCTGTAACTCCATATTGCTTACTGAAGTTTAAAAAATTACTTAGTTTGGATTAAGAACACTGCACTTGCCAACTGTGTGTGTGTGTGTGTGTGTGTGTGTGTGTGTGTGTGTGTGTGTGTGTGTGTGTGTGTGTGTGTGTGTGTGTGTGTGTCTGTCTCTCCCTGGGGAGGAGCAACCTTTTTGGAGACTACTCACAAACCTTAAAAGTGGTATACTCATCTTTGTCAAGTCTGATGATGTCACCAACCTACAAATATACTTGTGGAAAAATGAAATCCCAGTAATGTGTATAGCGCATTATGTAAATGCTTACTGCTATAATCTCATAATGTAGTTCGGTAGGAGTTTGAATCCTGCAATTGCCAGGAGTGTGTGTGTGTCCCTGTGGAAAAGCAACCTTTTTGGAGACTACTCACACCCCTTAAAAGTGGTATACTCATCTTTGCAAGTCTCATGATGTCACCATCCTACAAATATACCTGTGGAAATGCAAAATCTCAGTAATCTGTATAGCGTGTCGTGTAAGTGCTTACTGCTGTAGTATTATACTGTAGTTAGGTAGGTGTTTGAATCCTGTACTTGCTAACTGTGTATGTGTCTCCCTGGGGAGGAGCAACCTTTTTGGAAATTGCTCACACCCCTTAAAAGTGGTATACTTATCTTTGTCAAGTCTGATGATGTCACCATCCTACAAATATACCTGTGGAAAAGTAAAACCCCAGAAATGTGTGTAGCACATTGTGTAAATATGTCCTGCTATAGTATCATAATGTAATTAGGTAGGGGCTTGAATCCTGCACTTGCCTACTTTGTGTGTCTCCCTAGAAAGGCACAGCCTTCTTGGAGACTACTTACACCCCTTAAAAGTGGTATACTCATCATTGTCAAGGCTGATGATGTCACCAACCTACAAATATACCTGTGGAAAAATGAAATCCCAGTAATGTGCATAGCGTGTCATATAAAAGTGTACTACTATAGTATTAAAATGTAGTTAGATAGGGGTTTGAATCCTGCACTTACCAACTGTGATTGTGTGAATTTCCCTGGGGAGGAGCAACCTTTTTGGAGACTACTCACACACCTTAAAAGTGGTATACTCATCTTTGTCAAGTCTGATGATTTCACCATCCTATAAATATACCTGTGGAAAAGCGAGCTCCTATTAATGTGTATAGCACATTGTGTAAATGTGTATTACTATAGTATCATAATGTAATTAAATAAGGGCTTGAATCTTGTCCTTGCCAACTGTGAATGTGTGTGTCTTCGTGGGGAAGAGCATCCTTTTTGGAGACTACTCACACACCTTAAAAGTGGTATACTCATCCTTGTCAAGTCTGATGATGTCACCAACCTACAAATATACCTGTGGAAAACTGAAACCCCAGTAATGTGTATAGTGTGTCGTGTAAATGCATACTGCTGTAGTATCATAATGTAATTAGAAAAGAGTTTGAATCTCACACTTGCTGACTGCATCTATGCTCCCGTTGGCCACTGTGGAGTGGGTTTTGATTTTTCTAGTGTATGACATATCACAATGACAACTGTATGTGCATTACAGATGTAAGGTAGCTGTGGGGCAAATCCATATACATATATGTGACCTCAAGTATTTCATAGATGGGTACTCTGCTTTCTCCATGAACGCATGCGTTATCTTTGCGAGAGCGTGCTGGCACTTTCCAGACCTTAGGTCACTTCTGTATGCTTGAGACAAGCTTAGCCACTGCAGTGATCCCTGGGCTATGTCTTCCATTTCACATACACGCATCCCGGTTTCTATTGAAGAGTGTGAGTGAGGGTTTATGCTTGAGGTATATTTGAAACCTGTTCCAAAGCAAGCAAAGTCTGGCAAAGATGACTAATCATTATAGGTGTGCAACAACCTCTGTGGATCTGCATGCAAACCCTTTATTGCTTATGTGCTCCACAGAGGGATTTCCAAAACCCTTTGGTAATATGATCATCAAAGGAGAGATGACTTAACACATTAGTACCTGTTCCACATTTTGGGGGCTACTACCTATGTGGTACTCTGGGGATACTTTGTTTTCTAAAAGTGGATAACTATGCTTTCTTAGGCTTATAGCTTTACAGCATGAGTTTGACACCAGGTATCTGTCTGTATGATACCCTTTTGGAAGATGTGTGTGTCATCTGGGGAATAAAGTATAGCCCACAGTATGTATTGTCATCAAACGTGGGCAAACATATCCCTATTGTGTTTGCTTGTACCTAAGAAAGCTATATGCCAAACAGAGGTGGTCCCAGGACTGAGTGCAGGTGAATACCACTTGTTACTGGCATAGAATAGTACATGGAGGCTGCAAATGTTACTGTGTGTCCTACATCTGTGCGTCAGTTGTCAAGCCATCATCTAAAAATTGTTTATGGTCAATCTGTTGAGGTTATGTATAATACCTGTATGTGGGATGGGTATGAATTACTGGTGAGATATAGCTTGGCTGTGTTGACCTCCCCTCCCTCACCTATAGCCTTGTTGACTGGCTTGAAGTCTACTAGGTGTAGGAGCCATGATCTGGCCTTTAGAGAACCTAAGTGGGTATGGTGCAGTGTTTGCAGGTTCATAATGTCTCTGTTAATGAGTTCCATAATGCTGTGTTCCATAGCCTTCCAGATAACATTGGTCTGGCTTATAGGGTGAGAGTTTCCAGGACCTGTTGTAGTTCTACCCTTAATCAATTTATGTTAACATTTGCATTGGGTGTGATGAGGGTGGACAGGTTTAAGAATAAGTATATTAGAGGGTCAGGCCAGGTTTGAAGGTTAGTAGACCATGCCAGATAGGCAGGATTAAGTTGGTTTGTACATGTGCTGAGGAGGGATGCAGAGTATATTGTGAAATAGATGCTAAGGATGAAGCCACCAGGTAACAGGAAAAGAGGAATGCCTAAGATGAGGTTTATGGCTGTGGTGAGAGAGGACATGCAGGTGGATGGTGTGATAGCACAAGATGCAGAGGCCAGGAAGAAATGATGTACTGTGGTGACCCCTAATGGGAGCATCCAAAAGGAGAAGAAGAAGACATTGTAGCTCAACCCTTGTGGACTGTGAACACCATTACCATGTGTCATTCCACAAGTATGTAACCTGTATAGAGGCTGCATCTGGACAGAGCGTTTAGGTGAGTGGTGACTTCATATGTCAGCTTGTGTATGACACAGCCAGGGACACTGTCCAGTACCATTGCCACTGTGGTGTGTACTTTGTTAAAGAGATGTTTTAACTAGAGTGTCTGTGAATCATCAGGTTTTACATTCTTCAGGTCTGGAAATGTGGCCCTTGTGTAATGACAGGGTGGTGAAATCCGCATTCAAACTGTCTGACAAGGAATTGGTAATGTCAGTCAGATAAGTGTACTTTGTGACCATTTACATTAACTGTGACCCATCTGAGATTCCCCTGTAGATTATGAACAACACTGAAGAAAGCTTTAGTGTTGTCTTTGGAATCCTTGCCATTTTGTATTTTGAAGCTTGCCTTGTATGTTTATTGAGGGATTGTATTTTCCCAATGATACTGACCAGAGAGGTTATCCCTTCTTGGTATGTAACTCTTTTGGTACAACTTCACACCTTCTATTATATATTTAGTTTATGGCAGGGGTCCATGAGACTAATGCACTTTTACTGTATAAGTGAGAATTTCTTGTGTTTGTGATAGCACGGTCCATGCAACCCTGTAGGTGAACAGTGTGCATTAATAAAGGATTATGCAGCTGGGACAGTGTTAACCTTAGTAATGCAAACCAATGACAGATAGCAACAACAGCATCACCCACAGCACAGTGTCAACCCGTGTCATACACACACATGTGTACTCAAGTTCCAAAATGTGTGTAGTACAATGCATACTGGCCACCAATAGAAAGTATGGAGTGTTAACACTGGCCAATACAGGGCATGTCACCCTGCCCATGTGTCCAATATGCACGTACATGCAGACAGTGCACCTCCACCATGTTCACAAATGTACACCTGCAGACCTGTGCTGCACACACCCCACACTTACTCTCCACTGTATAACACATGCTGACACAACTACACACATCAGCCAAGTGGCACATGGGCAAACAAAACACAATTGGAATAAACACTGGTGGAAACAATACAACATTGCTAATTACAGCTTTAATGCATCATGCCTGCTCAGCTACACCTTCAAGGATATCATTACACTTTACTGCTGACAACATGCTACACATTCAACCATTGCTATACTTTATTAAAGTCACCCTGTGCATCAGCACCATGTTAGCCTGTTCCTGCATCAATGTTACAGATGACAGGAGGTGGCACAGGTTTCATCATATGCACAGGGTGTGTTGTTGGTTTGCCAGAGGCCTACACTGAGCCATACAATTGACATGTGTGTGTGAGTGTGTGTGTGAGGGCCATGAGTACTGTTATGGGCCAATGTTGATGTAATGTATGCGGGTATGTGTTTGCCCTAGGTTTCTGGTTTATGTGTGTGTGTCTGCATGCACACAGTTCCACCATGTGGCTGCCATATACTGGGATTTGTGAGACAGCTACAGACTGTACCTGGCAGGCTTTACAGATCACCATCTCTGGCCATGGATACGGAACCTGTGCCTGGCAGGGGTGCTACAGACAGTATCAGGTACTAATCCAGACTGGGTACTATCCAAAGAGGTTGACATATGTCCACTGGATCCAGGTCCCTGCTGGGACTGGCCAGAGCCACATGCACATGGTCTTCTAGGATGGTCTATGGACAGCCCCCCCAACATTGCTGGGGCTGGTACTGGCACTACGGGAGTGGCTGTGACTTGCTGGATGTCCATGGTGACCTCCAGCTGCTGATGTTGCTGGCATACGTCCCCATCGACGTCTCAACCATCCCGCACTGTCCTGACACATGGACATGACATTATGGAGGACATCCAATGTCTCACCCCAAAGTCTATCAATGACCTCAGTGTAATTACATATGGTACCTGCTAGGTCACAGATACTGTCATTTACAGAGGTGTTATGAGCCCTCTGTGCCCTTAGTGCCTGTCTGGTGTACCGCTCCATTCGTGTCTGTGCCTCCATGACAGCCTGGAACATGCATGTGGTAGAAAGAGGTGTGGCACATCTGCCAGGGGCATGATGACCAGCAGTGCTCTGATGAGAACCCTGGGCATCTGCCTATGTGGTACCATTCCAGACATCTGGCTATGGCTGCTGTGTCCTGATACATGTGCCATAGATACCACACTGTCCTGGCCAGTGCCAACCATACACTGTCCCTCAGCTAAGGGCAATGGTGATGATGGATGTACAGGCAGTATGACTGTGTGCATGGATGGGGTGGAGACTTGTGTACTGTCAATTGGTGGCCCAACAACAGACCCTGACAAACCTGCCTGTGCCTCAACACACCTATCCTCATGAACACTGTCTGTCTCAGTGACATCAGGTTCCCTGCTGTACTGAACCAGCCCCACCTCGGCACCTGTGAGAGGAAAACAGGAATCACACTTTAAGACCTGAACATGATGTCAGACCACATGCACACATGCACACATGCACACATGCACACATGCACACACACACAAAAATACACTCCTCCCTAAAGCAGGCACACACAACACCAGCAATCTCAGAACATACATAATAGCAGGTGATGGTGAGGTACAGTATCACAAGCAAAACATTCATATCACACATGTCAGCATGCGGGACATGTTTTTCTCAACAGCATGCAGTGCAAGTGTAGACAGTCCTTGTTACTAACAGTATACATGGCTTTGATGCATGTGTTTTGTTATTAGGTGATGGGCCTCCCCCTGGAACACAATGCATACATGGACACAACATTGCTGTGCAGGTATTCAAAACTCAATAGCATCACAAGACATATATGTGTCAGTTGTGCAAATGGTGATTGGTATGCATATTGTTTAGAGGTGCATATGTGTGCACACACATGCAACATTAAGGTGTATAGCAAGGTGTATAGCAATGAAAGCTATGTGTAGTACTGTGGTTACAATAACTGGATGGGGTATAGTACCATAGGCCATCATCATGAAGCATCATGTGGTCACTCAAGGCTACAAATGTTTCCCAAACCAGCACTACTCATGCTGTACCAGAACTGTACTACCTTGGCTACATTCACCATTTCACAAACAGTTGTTACATGAGTTTGTAAGGAGGCCAATAAGGAGCATTCCCTGACATGAATGTGTAGTGTGTTGCAGAGTGTTTAAATGCCCCATGATAGGCCTCTACCCTCAGGTATATTATGTGTAATGTGTGGATGAGATTTTGGATACTGGAGTGTGTCTTTACAGAGGGTTTGGGAATCCTTTATGTGTAGCATGTTAAAATGCTCTGTGTATGACATAGATGTGTATGTTATGTGCATGTTGAGTATCAACTGTGCCTATCCAATGGTCACTACAGTCTAGCCACATTTGTTTGAGATGGTCTGGGTATTGCATGTGTTTGAGGCAGCTAATCACATTAGTGAGATGTGTGCAGTCATACACCAAGCATGCACAGCATGCATTATGGGTAGGTGTGTTACATGTGTACATGGCCTACACCTTAACTATGACATCCACTTTTATTTACAATAATAAATGTAGAACACACTCACCAGCATCTGTCCGCTGCCTTGATGTCACCCCAGAGGGACCTACATAGAGATGAGACAGTTTGTCAGTGGCCACAACTGTGGCATTGCTACTGTGTGTTTGCAATCTTACAGTACAACAACAGTTTACATTCACAGGGCTACAGATTATGTTCCAAATGATCAGTATTGCACAACAACAGGCTCCACATCTTTTAAAAATACACTCCACTTCTCACATATGCATGATCTACCAATACAGATAACAGTAGTCTACAGATATGCCATGTTACCTGCATGCTCCATGTGTGCTTGCTGGGTGGCTCCAACCTCCATCATGGTGTATGTCTGCTGCTGTTGTTGTTGGGCAGGTGCCACCAGGCTCAGGAGCAGCTCCTCCACTCTGGTGAGGGGGGGTGGATATTAACACCACCTCCTGTTGCAAGCTGTTGTCTCCGCACATCAGCAGCATGCTGATGGACATGTCTGAGAAGATCACTGCAGTGGTGGCGTACCTGATCATATGTCCAGTTATGCAGGCCTACTTCATTTACCCTGTGGACAACATCTTGCCACATTGCAGTATGCTCCTGCTGGTCCTGGCTGGTTCGTGAGAACATGAGACTGTAGTGCTGAATCATACTGGTAGTAATTATGTCATCTTCAACACTACTGTAAGTGCGGTTCCTGAGATGTGCCATGATCCCTGGAAGACATAAATACGAAAATATGTCTGAGCAAGTCATATGGCACATTTAACATTATACAGTACAGATATCACTGAACTGCCATATATAGCAACCTATTAGCTAACCAAGAGTGAAACACTTTAACTGCCACTTATTACTGCTCACCCCACAACTGCTTGGAAGTGCCTGGCTCACTCTCAATCTAATGAACCATGTTCTGCACAGCAACAAAATAAAATCACTATATAAGACTATACAAGAGTACCTGGCACACTGTATGCAACATGATGCACCACCTAGCCACAGCAGATATACATCAAGCTGATGTGTAAAGAAATATATCATCCATCACAATGAGTGTAAGGTCCAGTAAATGTATTACTATTATACCACACAACTTGTTAATGGCAAACCCGTGTCCAAAATATGTGCACAATTGGGAATATAGGTTGCATACTGCTGTAGTACACTATGAATGTTGCTAGATACACAGTTATATGTTTTACCACACATATGTCAAAGGACATGTTACAGACATACCCACACACACATCAGACATAATTACAGGACACAAAGGTATGACAACCCAGATAAGCTTTCAGTGTGTACTATACAGTACTGTGTGTCAGTACTTACACAACCTTAATCTTGAGAAATGTAATCTGTGATGAATACAGGGACCACACAAAACAGTGGATGCAAGCAATGTGGACATACACCATACTTTGCTGTACAGGCCCAGAGCTTCAAGTAGTACTACAGTACACACAGGATTTGGATTCAACATCAGTACCAATCAATAATCATAGATGTAGTGCTTTAGCCTCCAATGACACACCCTAGTTAAAACCAAGGGACTTAATCACACTGTATGCAATAGCACTTTTTCTGCCTAGCAACAGAATACACAGCTTTTGCTAGGATCAAAGCAAGGACCCATAATACCATGACATAAACAGTTTCCCACTAAGCTATCCCACAGATACATATCTTTGACGTATTCACAAACACATTGACCATCACAGTCAGTTAACAGTACAGAGAATGTATTGCAACAAGTAGATGTAGGTGTGTATGAGTATATATAACTATATATATATATATATATATATATATATATATATATATATATATATATATATATATATATATATATATATATATACATCCATTGGTGTACATATACATATATATGTAGGCACATATACATTTCACCTTTCATAGTGAGAATATCAATTATACAAAGGATGTGAGGTGTACAGTAATGTAATTAAATTGCACAGTCTTGGGATAAATGCATTGAAGGTGTTCACAGCCCAGGTAGCTTTAGCAGGCCTCACTGGCTTCAACATTGCAAACTGAACAAACCACCCACAGTGTTTAACCACCACATGTCATATACCAGCACTGTATGCTGTCTTGTTTGTCACACACTAAAACCTACATACAAATATGCGCATACTAACCTTCACCAACATATATATCTCCACCCTTCACAAACAGTTGCAATATGTCCCCTGCTCTATGCACATATACAGATGTGAATATATATGACACATATATATTTCTCCATATGTGTGTGGCATACACACACAAGGTCCACACTGTTGTAAGTCCCTGGACCTCACAGCTGAACTGTTGGGCCTTGCTGCAACACAAACAGGTGTCACATGTGAACACACACTAACATTAGAGGGGGTATATATAGCTACAAATGCTAGATAAGCATACTAGACTGCTACAGCAGTTGCCAATGCTAAGTTACACTTTAATATGACTATCATGCATGTGTTGCTCTGTCACACCCATGTTTATATAATGGCAGTGCTAATCCCCCCAACAGCCATTGGCCACACTACTGTACAGAACACAGATAACATGGATCAGATCTTTGACATTTAATGCTGAGCTACACATTTCACAGGTATGTCCCACTGCCCACAGGTACACACTGTATTGTCCATAGCAGTAGTTAAGCAGGACATCTGTGCATAGATAAGTACTGCTGCCACATATGAATGGTTCACATTATGTAGACTACTCTTCAAAAACATCTACTACATGCCAGTAAATACATATGTGTCACATACCTTTCCTTTGTATGATTTGGTATTATTTCTTTTTCCTTTTCTGTCTCTCTCTCTCTCTCTCTCTCTCTGTCTCTCTCTGTCAGTCTCTGCAATAGAGTGATTGAGTTTGTTGGCAGAGATTGCAGCCTGCTTTTGTAGGTATTTGCACATGAGCATGTGATGGCCTCTGCACCAATTAGTGGCCACCATTTGCTAATTGCATGCAGCCTGCTGTGTAGTAATTGCAGTAATCACTGTCATAGCAACCCAGTACTATAAATTGCTAACTCAGGTAGGCGTGGCCCTTTCAGCTTTCCAAGATGGAGATCATCCTTGTTTGCTGTGGACATCATTGTTTAAGACAGAAGGTTGGTATAGTTCTTATATCAGAAGCCGGGGTGTAGCCAGTGATTTACATTTTGTACTCAGACCTAAATGTTGCTGCTTCCAGTACACACTTGTCAGTGTAGAAATGTACTCACCCCTCAAAATGCTAACCCAAGATACATGGGAGGATGTACTTTCTTTTCAAATTTTACAATTAACTGCCATACAAAGCTAGTTATTGAGATGTATTCCTTTGGCACAAGAATTGTTTGTGAACTGCTATACTGTGAATATTCATTTACTCAGTTCTAAACAGTTTGTGCTTTTTTAGTGTTGACATTAGCACAAGCTGCTCAAGAAAACTGGACACATTTCAGTACTGTGAGTATGCTTACCTACATCCTTGGTAGACCCTGCACACACAGGTATATTCTACATTTGGGTAGGGGTGCAGAAGTACAGAGAGCGTATGTATTATTGTGTGAATTTTATCTTGCTGGACTTACAGGGTTGCTGTGTACATGTTAGTTTATCAAGGCAAGTAGTCTGTCTGCATAACTCCCAACTGTGGACCTATCCACATGGTAGCCAGAGATTAGCCTGTTATTCTTTGTCTGTGCACCACACAGGTCTTTTCAGCACTAGAGCAATGGCATTGTTACAGTTGGTTGCTACCAGTACATGGCTACATCCTTTTGTATTTCAGTGTTGTATTCCTACATAAGGGTATGCTTCCAGAACTCCTTCCAAAGCTATTTGCACAGTGTGTAACAGCAGAAAGGCTGATATGCCTCTGTGTTTCTGCCTCTGCCAGACCTCTCAAACACTCAGGTACATATTTGAACAGACTCAGGGAAAAGTAGAGAACAGTCAGGGGTACCTTTAAAATATTAGTGCCATTAAGTTGAGACTTTGAGAGAACCAGAGCATATGGATTAATACACCTTTTCTGAAGTAAAAGAAGTGTCTAACTCTTAATTATTGTCATTACTCATTACGTGTAATTCACCACCTTTCTGGCCAAAGTCAGTAGTTTTCGGAGGGATTCAGAGGGACAGAGCTAAATTTTGTTTCAAAATCAGGGACATCCCTGAAAATTAGGGACAGTTGGGAGGTATGGCCTCTGCCCTAAACAGATATGCCAGTGTTTGTCCTGCTATGATACTGTGTGGGGTTGTAAAGTGATGGTGTAACATTATTTCCTGCTAGAATGGCTGCTTCTCTTATCACAGTCATGTAATGTAATCCCACAACAACTGTTGGTAAAGATCCACAGAACAAGTTGTGTGGTATGGCATTCCTATTTTTCCTTTACATTCACTCATTCTGATGCATGATATATTTATTTCAGCACCAACTTGTTGTATATCTACCGTGGCTTAGTGGTACTTCATGCAGTGTAGTGTGTACAAGGTCTGGGGTTCGAGACTGACAGAGGTGTTTTATTTTGCTGCTGAGCAGAACAAGGGCCCTCACATATAGAGTGATTAAGGCACTTTTAAGCAGTTGTAAGCAGGTTTGCTCGGGTTTGTGCAATGCTTAGCAAGTTTAGCTAAGCACAAACAAGCACACACTTGCGCAAACCCGCTAACTACTGCTTAATAGTGCTTACTCCCGCTAACCCCCGTGCTCATTTCTTTGAAAGAAAAGAAAATGGGGAGATAGGAAAGTGGTGAAAAAGGGGCACAAAGAGGGAAAGACAGTAGGGAAAATAGCTTGGGATGTGCAGGATGGGTGTAGGGAAGGTCCATAGCTGCCCATTTCTTTAACAGCAACAGCTGTGCATATGGAATAAATTTGGAGGTAAATATGAAACCTTCAACCCCTGAGAGAGGGGTGAGGACAACAAAGTATGTTGTAATGCCAATTAAATTACATTTTATGTGTCCAGGGGACATGTGTGCAAAATGGGCAGCTATGTATGGGGCGTAATTTTTTTTGGGAGCAGATTGCCCTTTTTTTTCAGGTGAGAGTGGAATGTGGGGTAGGGGAAGTAGGTATATTTGGGGAGGTAGGTTGGGGAGGTAAACAGACAAGACAAACAAGATGCATACAGGGGCAGAATATGACACATGTGGTGGGTGAACACCATTGATGGGGAGGGATGTTTGGAAATTACAAGCCCATGAGCCCACAGATGGCAACAGTGGAACTGAGATCCCCACCCATGGGCAGTCACCACTGCACCTTCACAGCCCAGAGGGTGGCTGTGCTGGGGGCTGTGTAGGAGGGGCAGGCTGACCCAGGAGTTGCGCCACTCATGCCTCAAGCTGGCGTAGAGGTTCTGCAACAGAACGCTCAATCTCTCTAAGCACCACAGCCTGGACCATTCAAAAGGTGATAGGTGGCCCTTCTCTGCCCATGCTTGCATGGGGGGCTGAGCCCCATCCCCTGCAGTGCTTCCACCCAAAGGTGGCACAGGGCCAATGGAGGAGGAGGTCCCAGGCTGGGCACCGGACCTGCTGGTGCCAGGTGCCATGGCCAGCTGAGGTGGGACAGGTGGGTCTGCTGGGACCGGCCTTCCCATATGAACTATGTTTTGGAGAATTTAATAAAGATATGGGTTAGTAACAGTCAACAGCATTCCCAGTTAGTTATAACAGCATGCAGAAGTATTCCCATTAACCCAACACACCAGAGTTTCAACAGTTGAAAAGCAAGCATAACACATGCATATATAGAACAATAGTGGACATTACAACAGCATGCAGGTTTAATTGATGGCAACAGGCCACCAATATTGTGGTATTTGAACAGGGCACATGCATAGAAATAAATGCAAATATTTATAAACCAATAGGACATATGTCCCAACAAATGTTTTGAGATTAGTCATACCCATTGAGGTGTGGAATTGCATTTTTATGCACATACAGTAGGGTGGAAAAGATAGCTCAATTAACAACTTATATATCCTTCTAGTTTACACTACATTCCTATTAACTGCAGTTATATGTCCCTTACATGTATTATTACACTACCCAATGTCCTTCTATTGTGCAATTGGATTTTGCTAGATCATTATATACATGAGCTGTATCTGACATACAAACTGTCCAGGATGCAGATGTTACTGCTACATATTTTGAGAGTTGCTCACACACACTACTGCTGAGATGGTACACTGACAGCTCTATTTTCATATAATTATCTAGACATGTTCAGGTGAAATTATCAGTTATATGTGAAAAGCTCCCTACATTTCCGGCAGCACACTGATATTTCTGGGGAACACAATACCAAGCTACTCATGTGCCAGATTAACTTGTACATGCTGGGCATGAACCAACAGTTGAGGGCTGTAAATATGCATAAAAGCTACTGGCACTCCCTTCATCCACTTTATATGGGCCTACCCAAGTGTGGGTTAACACTGCTTAATACAACAGTACAATTTCTAAAATGCAACAGTATAACAACATATCAAAGAAAATCACACAGACGCACTCCAGGAATTATACCTTTATTAAAGAATTATTACACCTTTATTTATTGGGTTAAAACATTTTTTGAAGGCTCTCTCATTTATTTTATATAACAGTACATGCAGAATAATTATTAAAGAATTATTATACCTTCATTTATTGGGTTAAAACACTTTTTTGAAGGCTCTCTCATTTATTTTATGTAACAGTACATGCAGAATAATTACTAACCTGCCTGGTGATGCAGCCTTTGCAGCCTATCTTCATGGGCTTGCTGATTCATAGCCCGGACACCTGCAGCTGTGAAGTAAATGCAGTGATATTGAGACATACCTATCCATAGTATAGACAAGCATAGCAATTCTTAACTACTTAATACAATGGCTACTTACTCAGTACTGGGGCATCTGTCATCCCACGGGCCTCCTGGATCCACTGGTCCAGTTGATCCTCCTTATGTCACTTCAGGTCAGAGTAATGGTGCCTAACCTGCTCACCAGTCCGAGGAACGCCTGTGGCACTCATGAGATCACGAGCTAGACAGTTCCAGGCCTCCATTTTGTATTGGCTGCCTGGTACTGGCCCTGCAGGAATCTTTCCGCATGATTGTGGACAAGGAGCCAAACCATTACTTTGGTCTTCTCAATGCCCCAACATTGCGCTCAAAATTGAGTGCCTTCTCCAACACTAGCCATGCTGACTGCAGAAGAGAGCTACAACCAGTTATGGCAAGTATTCCCACCTGTGGAGCTTAAATATGCCTCATTTTCTGCACTTATTTGTGATTGGCCAGTTTTGAAAAAACTCAGCTGTAGGTACACCTGCTTAGCTGATGTTAGCAATATTTAATATTCCTTTGATAGATATGTGTCTGTTGAAAGTGCATGGCTATGAAATGCTGTCATAGCTTAGTGGTTATGCACCGTGACTATAGTGCACAGTATCCCGAGTTCGAGCCCTGTCACTGCTTTTTATTTTCCTACTGGCCAGACCTGAATGGTTAAGGTACAGTAAAGAAGGTGTGGCCGTGCTTAGCTGACTTTGCTCAACTTTTCCCAACTTTGCTCAGCGTTGCCCAACGTTGCTCGATGTTGCCCGACATTGCGCTGGTTAGCGTGGTGCGAAGCTACATGCAAACATGTTCTGGTTGCGCTAGTTGGTGGGATGCGCAGCTCTGCACAAAGACATTGCACTAGTTAACGCAGTGCTCAGTTATGAGCAATTAAATATAAATATGCTCAATACTGGTAAAATATGCTTAGCAGTGCTTTACATTGCTTAAAACAAGTTACTCATGCATCAGTATGCATAATCATTTCACCTTCCTATATATATATATATATATATATATATATATATATATAAAATTCGTTCACTACTACATATAACATTTCAATGCTTTTTACAAAACTTTAAATAATAAATGTCAGGAAATATTTTTGTATACAGATTTCCAACAGAAAATGAAACGTGTAGTGGTGGGACTCGAACAGGGAATGCTCATCTTTGTGCGAAGGCTCTAACCACTACGCTATTACTATTTCACTTAATTTGCATATATTTTTCTTATTATCCTCTTTGGTGTCTAAATTGCTAACTGTAGCTAAGCAATGGGCAAATCCGTGCAAACATGCGCAAATACGGGCAGCTATATCAGAAATGAAAAAAAAAAAACATTTCTTTTACTTTTTATATTTCTACGGGGTTTAATATATGGGGGAGTGTAGTCTTAGAATGTACACATGTGAGTGGACTCAATCATGTAACTAGACATTTCCAAAGTTTCAAAACTGCAGGAGCGTGGATTTTTGGACTGCTCGGCAGTCCAACATATTCCCCTATACTCGTCCATGCTCCATGTAAGCTTTAGAGTTTCTTCCTCAAACAGCTTCTTTTGAATTACAGCCTCCATCTCATCTGATGAAACATTCTGCTCCATCACCTCCTTCCCCTCTGATATAACAGCTTTCTCTGCTTTCTGCTCACTAACTTCCCTCTCAGGTAGAGATTCTACTAACTTCATACTCTTCATACATCCTCAGCTTGGTTTGCATTCACCATGATTCCTCCTGCTTCTGAGTCACCTACATGGATTGGAAACAGAAAGAGAGATGTGTCACACTGAAATGCGGCCCCTACATGGGTCTGCTTCAGTAGACCAAAATCCCACTTACCAGACTTTCAAACGACTGAGACAAAAACCCTGAAACTCCAAAAGACCGCCTGCTCTGAACACCAACAGAACTCTATGGGTAAGTAACTGCTTTGCCAGCATGTTGACCTTTGCCCCTTGTCTCCATGGTAGTGCAATCTTAGAGTTGGTATATTAAGTTTAGGGGTGGGGGGTGCAACCCCGCCCACATAGGTGGGCTTGGGTAGCAAAGCCTCCCACATGGGTTTCTTGGTTTGGTTTTAGTGTGTTTGCAAGGTTGGGTGAGCGGTTACTTTGCACTAGTTATCTGTTGGTGTTTCAAGAGGTTGGTCTTCTGGAGTTTCATGTTTTTCATTTCAGTCTTTTGAAAGTCGGGTAAGTGGGATTTCAGTATACTGAAGTAGGCACAAAAGAGTAGGGTAAGTTCCATGATGCCCTGGTCTTCCTTTAATAGTATAAATACCACCTAGTGGGATAAACCCAGTGAAGGAAAAATAAATAAATAAAATATATATATATATATATATATATATATATATATATATATATATATATGTGTATATATATATATATATATATATATATGTATATATATATATATATATATATATATATATATATATATATATATATAATAAATCACTCTGCTGAAGTTTTGCAATGTGACCTGACAGGGATTATGTATGCATAAGTGTCTGCATAACACAGACATACTGGGTATGGTGCTATTTAATGAAACTGCTCTATCATGAAAACAGCAGTCACTGCATAGCTGAGTAGACCATGCTAAGAGAGTTCAAGTGACCAAGGGGCTATCTGCATGCAAGTTGCATGCTCAAAGCAGTGCAGCTTCACACATGAGCCAAAGTGCTGCATATATGCCACATAGACACAACTGGAACATCATGCAAGGGCTTCATACCAAAGTGCTAACTAATGTTATTTTAGAAGTGGGAAATAAATTGGGTGATATGACAATGCATGTACAAAGGTAGAGAAAAGGGAAAAGTGGTATGGGGTGGAGAAGGAGGGAAGGGGTATTTTTTGGAACAGGTTCCCTTTATTTATTTATTTATTTATTTATTTATTTATTTTAAGAAAGGTACAGGCTGATGGAAGCATGTGAAGGTTGCAGGTAGGAAGGAGAGTATATGAATGGCATCAGGATCAGATGCATAAACATAGACAAGGACAAAGAGTAACAAGGGAAGTGCTGATACAAAAGAAGGGGCACAATGGAGAGACACAGATAGTATGTAGACAACTGGTGATGAAGGGGTTTGGACAAGGGGAGAGTGAGTGACACACATGGAAGAGGAACACCACACTGGGGGATAAGATTGGGTTAGGACAACCTGCCAATCTGTCCTAGAGGGAAAACCAAAAGACATCATTCACCTGCATGTCTAACATCACAGGCAGGATCCAATACTGGTGGCAGGTATTGTAAAACAGAACTGGAAACAGTTGCACATCTTGTTGCTGGGTGTGATACATTAATAGCAGATGGTCCGTATACTGAAAGGCATAATAATCTGTCAAGACTGTCACACTGGGGATTGTGCAAACATTACAATATTGAAGTAGCTGAGAAGCATTGGAAACATGAGCCACAAAGTATTATAAAGAATGATAAAGTTTATATCACATGGTATCACCCAATACTAACAGTTCAAAAAATATATTGAGAAAACCAGGCATAGTAGTCCATGAAAAGAAGACAAAAGTAGCATTGATCACTGAAACCTGCTACACCTAGTGATGACAGTGTCTTATGTACAGAGATATACAAACTCATAAAATACCAGGATTTGCAAGCAGAAACGAAGGCAATATGGAAGAAGGATACTCAGACAGTTCCACTGGTAGTAGGAGCAACAGGTCTCATGAGAAAGAATTTATGGCCATTGTGACACCCCTGCACTGGCCCAGTAATCAAGGAAGCCTTGAGCCTCACCACTGGCAACAGTGAGGGATGTACACACTGGGAAGATGACAAATACACACACAATAAAGTGCAATTTCACTTGAGAGCAAAGAGATCACAGTCAGGGGCTGGTTTCTCCCTCTTTCTCCACATCCCCAGTAAGACTCCCCACTGGCACAGCTATAGGGTTGAGATCTCAGCCGAGTGGCCATGCTAAGACCTCCAGCACCCTCTCTGTCCAACCAGTGCTCCCTGCCCAAATACCTGACACACACATACTTTGAGATTTGATGTATATACAAGCACACCCCCTCGGGGAAGGTTGGCACAGGTTTACTATCTATGCCCCCTTTTGCCCAGACTATAAGGTAGTTATCACTGCAACAGCCAGCTCTTTATCAACTACTTTAAGGCCCTTAGCAAAGGGTGTCCAATCTTACTGTGTAATGTTACTATTACTCCAAATGGTAGTTTTGATCAAGTGCCAGGCGATTAGGAGTAGCCTGTACAGTGTCACCAAATACATATGCAAGTACTCCAAGAACTTAAATACGTCTCACACATATCAGATACAAAGGCAGGCTTAAATATATTTAATAATAAATAATAAAAGAACAAGACAATACTCAGTAACTCAGAGTTCACAATTACAGGAAATATTTTAAAACAACATTGCAAGACAGTTTCAATAAATATAGAAAACATTTAAACTAATCTTTACTATATTCCTATCTATATCTAAGAGAGATACTACGCCCTGAATCTTACTTACAGACAGGCAAGTGCAGATGATGATGATAAGTCCAAGACAAAATGAAAACTGCACAGTCTATTTCTGAGAGAGTTTTTCTTTATGCTAGATTA
>NC_056744.1:1400844529-1400877029 GCF_019279795.1 Protopterus annectens
GGGAGGTGGGGGGGGGGTAGGTTAGGGAGGTAAACAGACAAGACAAACAAGACACATACAGGGGCGGAATATGACATATGTGGTGGGTGAACACCACTGACAGGGAGGGATGTTTGGAAATCACAAGAGCCCACGATGGCAACAGTGGAACCCATGGGCAGTCACCACTGCACCTTCACAGCCCAGAGGGTGGCTGTGCTGGGGGCTGTGTAGGAGGGGCTGGCTGACCTGGGAGTTGCACCACTCGTGCCTCAAGCTGGTGTAGAGGTTCTGCAACAGAACACTCAATCTCTCTACGCACCGCAGCCCGGACCGTTCGAAGGGTGATAGGTGGCCCTCCTTGCACTCTTGCATGGGGGGGCTGAGCCCCATTCCCTGCAGCGCTTCCACCTGAAGGTGGCACAGGGCCAATGGAGGAGGAAGTCCCAGGCTGGGCACCGGACCTGCTGGTACCAGGTGCCATGGCCAGCTGAGGTGGGACAGGTGGGTCCGCTGGGACCGGCCTTCCCATACGAACTATGTTTTGGAGAATTTAATAAAGATATGGGTTAGTAACAGTTAACAGCATTCCCAGTTAGTTATAACAGCATGCAGAAGTATTCCCATTAACCTAACACACCAGAGTTTCAACAATTGAAAAGCAAGCATAACACATGCATATATAGAACAATAGAGGACAATACAACAGCATGCAGGTTTAATTGAAGGCAACAGGCCACCAATATTGTGGTATTTGAACAGGGCACATGCATAGAAATGAATGTAAATATTTATAAACCAATAGGACATATGTCCCAACAAATGTTTTGAGATTAGACATACCCATTGAGGTGTGGGATTGCATTTTTTATGCACAAACAATAGGGTGGAAAAGATAGCTCAATTAACAACTTATATATCCTTCTAGTTTACACTACATTCCTATTAACTGCAGTTATATGTCCCTTACATGTATTATTACACTACCCAATGTCCTTCTATTGTGCAATTGGATTTTGCTAGATCATTATACTCATGAGCTGTATCTGACATACAAACTGTCTAGGATGCAGATGTTACTGCTACATATTTTGAGAGTTGCTCACACACACTACTGCTGAGATGGTACACTGACAGCTCTACTTTCATATAAATATCTGGATATGTTCAGGTGAAATTATCAGTTATATGTTAACAGCTCCTTACATTTCTGGCAGCACACTGACATTTCTGGGGAACACAATACCAAGCTACTCATGTGCCAGATTAACCTGTACATGCTGGGCATGAACCAACAGTTATGGGCTGTAAATATGCATAAAAGCTACTGGCACTCCCTTCATCCACTTTATATGGGCCTACCCAAGTGTGGGTTAACTAACACTGCTTAATACAACAGTACTATTTCTAAAATGCAACAGTACAACAACATATCAAAGAAAATCACACAGACGCACTCCAGGAATTATACCTTTATTAAAGAATTATTACACCTTTATTTATTGGGTTAAAACACTTTTTTAAAGGCTCTCTCATTTATTTTATATAACAGTACATGCAGAATAATTATTAAATCATTATTATACCTTTATTTATTGGGTTAAAACATTTTTTTGAAGGCTCTCTCATTTATTTTATATAACAGTACATGCAGAATAATTATTAACCTGCCTGGTGACGCAGCCTTTGCAGCCTATCTTCATGGGCGTGCTGGTTCATAGCCCAGACACCTGCAGCTGTGAAGTAAATGCAGTGATAATGAGACATACCTATCCAAAGTATAGACAAGCATAGCAATTCTTAAATACTTAATACAATGGCTACTTACTCAGTACTGGGGCATTTGCCATCCCACGGGCCTTCTGGATCCACTGGTCCAGTTGATCCTCCTTACGTCTCTTCAGGTCAGAGTAATGGTGCCTGACCTGCTCACCAGTCCAAGGAACATCAGTGGCACTGGTGAGATCACGAGCTAGACAGTTCCAGGCCTCCGTTTTGTATTGGGTGCCCTGGTACTGGCCCTGCAGGAGTCTTTCCTCATGATTGTGGACAAGGAGCCAAACCATTACTTTGGTCTACTCAATACCCCAACGTTGCACTCTAAATCGAGTACCTTCTCCAACACCGGCCATGCTGACTTCAGAAGGGAGCTACAACCAGTTATGGCAAGTATTCCCACCTGTCGAGCTTAAATATGCCTCATTTCCCACACTTATTTGTGATTGGCCAGTTTTGAAAAAACTCAGCTGTAGGCACACCTGCTTAGCTGATGTTAGCAATGTTTAATATTCCTTTGATATATATTTGTCTGTTGAAAGTGCATGGTTATGAAATGCTTTCATGGCTTAGTGGTTATGTACTGTGACTATAGTGCACAGTATCCTGAGTTTGAGCCCTGTCACTGTTTGTTATTTTCCTACTGGCCAGACCTGAATGGTTAAGGTACAGTGAAGGAGGTGTGGCCGTGTTTAGCCAACTTTGCTCAACTTTGCCCGACTTTGCTCAGCTTTCCTCGACGTTGCCTGACGTTGCATGATGTTGCTCAACGTTGCCTGACGTTGCGCTGGTTAGCGCGGTGCACGTCTATACGCAAACATGTTCTGTTTGCTCTAGTTTGCGTGATGTGCAGCTCCGCACAAAGACATTGCGCTAGTTAATGCAGTACTCAGCTATGAGCAATTAAATATAACTATGCTCAATACTGGTAAAATGTGCTTAGCAGTGCTTTACATTAATTAAAATAAGTTACTCATGCATCAGTATGCATAACCATTTCACCTTCATGTATGTATATATATATATATATATATATATATATATATATATATATATATATATATATATATATATATATATATATATATATATATAAAATTAGTTCACTACTACATATAACATTTCAATGCTTTTTACAAAACTTTTCATAATACATGTCAGGAAATATTTTTGTGTACAGATTTCCAACAGAAAATGAAAAGTGTAGTGGTGGGACTCGAACCGGGAATGTCTCCTCTTTGTGCGAAGGCTCTAACCACTACACTATCGCTTAATTTGGATATATTTTTCTTATTATCCTCTTCGGTGTCTAAACTGCTAACTGTAGCTAAGCAATGGGCAAAGCCACGCAAACACGTGCAAATACGGGCAGGTATATCGGAAATGAAAAAAAAAAATTATTTTACTTTTTATATTTGTACAGGGTTTACTATAAGGGGGAGTTTAGTGTTAGAATGTACACATGTGAGCGGACTCGCTCATGTAATTAGGCATTTCCCGAGTTTCAAACTTGCAGGGGCGTGGATTTTTGGACTGATCGGCAGTCCAACATGCCCCCTACACTCGTCCACGCTCCGTGTTAGTGTTAGAGTTGAGGCAGCGCACCCTCATTAATATGCATGGTGCACTGCCGTCTTACTCTTAGACTAGCTCTTCCGTGTAAGACTTATTTAGTCTTACACGGAAGATTAGTGAATCCTGGGGTATGTGTTTCTGATGCACGTTATCTTTTTATACCATGCCGGGCTTATGCCCTTTAACATGCATTTGCATTATTGTATACAATTATTATGGCATTGCATAACATGCATATGATCTCCATGTGCTTCTGATGAAAATAGAATATCTGCCTGTCAGACTATCCCAGTAAACAAATGCAAATAAATAAGAAATAAATGAATAACAATAGTTCCAGTACAGACAATCATGGCAAATAAGGCTAAACTGCTATACCTGGAAAAAATGATTAATTAAGTAATGTCATTTAAAATTCTTTTAGTCTAATTACATCAAACAGTGTTGATTGGATGGAGTTGATGGGAGGTGACTGTCCTCCTTAAGAAAGCAGTAAGGGTCATCTACCTGTATGCAACCCTGGCACCCATTACGTTACTAAACTTACAGGGCTGGTACTAAACAGCTTATGTTTAGTTTGTATTTTGGGTTTAATTGGCCAACTGCTTTTTGTTACACTTTTATATAGGTTCATAGGTTTATACTAGGCTAAAGGCAACTGGAGCCTTTATAAGCCTAATCATGCAACCCAAATATATCCCATGAGTTATTGTGCCTTAGAGGTTATTTTAAGAGTTGTATGTTATTTTGGTCATAATTTAACAACTGCTATTGTCCATCAGAGACATAGGAGTCAGACCAGGGGTGAATTCCCAATTTCTCATCCACTGGTCCAGATTGCACTTGAATAAGGTTAGGAAAGGTCTCTGCTTCACATGGATGGGAAACTTGTTCCAGAGAACAAGGATTTTCTGAGATACATGCCCGCTTATTTATGTACATGTAGATATTCTGGTGCTGGTGATTTTGCAGCTATGTAAAAGGTCCATCAGAGATACAATGATGCCTTGTATACCAGGCATAAATTGCCTCTCGGCAGTCTGTAGGAAACAGGGTATAGAGACAGGGCTTTGTGGCAATCTGCATAGGACATTATGTACATTGTGTTTACTCCCTGCATTTTTTTTGTGAGGATTTTTTGTGGATGTTCCAGTTGTTGCATGTGTAGAGTTGGGTACATACAGAGGCGGGTGTTATACTTCAATGGGAATAATAATGATTGAGTAAAGTGGCACAATGACTACCCTGGACCTAGATGCCATGCCCTTACTTATAAGTTGAGTGCATTGAATGATTTTCTTACAACCTTAGACACATTGGTTGAAAGCCGGGTTGCTATCTACGGGAGTCCCCAAATCCCCGACTACTTTGTCTTCTTATAGGGATGTTTTATTAATGAGGTAGTTTCTCTGGGTGGCCAACTTCCCAAATAGTACTATTATGTATTTCTTGCATTGAGTTTTTAGCTGTGGCTTTAGCACCATTCATTTGTCTGTGTTAGACCTTCCTGTAAGATGCTGCTGTCTTGGTGTGGGTGTTCTGTGATTGCTCCTAGCATGCAATCATCTGCAAATTTGATAAGCCAGAGCCCTTTGACATTGGCCTTGGCTTCCAAAACATAGATGCCACAGAAGAATAGACCATATTGCCATGGGGGGAGGGTTCCACTAGCAACCAGCCTCTTTGCAGAGGTAGTTTCTGCAAGCCTAATTTCCTGGGTTCTGTCTACAAGCCAGCTGGCTATCCAGTAAGTCACATAGGGGGTTTATGCCTAATTCCATGAATATGTTTATACTGCACAAGTGGGGTATTGTATCATTTTTATTAGCTACATCAAGGTGGGCAGTATGCACCATTTTGACCTCATCCATTGCTTTGGTGACCTCCTCAAAGATGCCCACCAGGTTTAGTAGGCATGACCTGCCTTTGACAAAACCAAATTGGGTTGCAAGCAGTGTTTGAGGGTTTCCTGTCATTGTTAATCATTTCCATGATAATGCTTTTAGTGGCTTTGCACATGAGACTAGTCAGAGTAACAGGTCCGTAATTGCTGCAATCTCTTGATGAGCTGCCTTTGTGCAGCGGGATGACAATTGCAGTCTTCCATCTGCATAGCATGAAGCCTGTGTGGAGGCTATGGTTGAATAGCAACACCAGTGGCCCTGATAGGTCATGTTTCAGCCTATTTAGGAGGCATCCTGGGATATTATCGGGCCCCACTGAAGCTGTATTCTTGGCTTTGGTGAATTAACATCTGCTGCCTACTGATAAATGGATAGATTATGTTAGATGGTATTTTCTATTGGGGGGTGGCTGGAGGCAAAGGGGTAAAGCTGGAGCTCGAATTTGTGAATCAGGAGATTTGCCATATCTGAAAAAGAAAAAAGAAAATACAAACAAGCATAGTGGGTAAATCCAGTTAAGTACGCAAACCAGTAAATCCAAACAAAATGTGACTGGAACCATGCACAGAATAAATCTTTATTATTCAACACAACAAGCACTTTCATGTGCACGTCATGCTTTGTCATGCTTTATAATCAATATATTAAAGATTTGCTATATCTCCTGGGTTCAGTGAATGTGGTTCTATTTACCAATAATTCAACACATTGTTGTGTGCTACCTGTGATGTTTTGGACATAGCTAAGGAAGACGTGATGGTAGTCCTTGGCCGGGGATGCTATCTTTACCTGAAAATTTTGCTTTGTTGGAAGTAATTAGCCCTCTTAGTTGTCTATTCAGTTTGATGAGAGAATTTTTATCATTTTTGGAGTTACACTTCCTATTTTTAACTATGACTTTTTCTTTTGTCATACAGCTTATTTAATTTTGGATTCCACCAGGGTGGTTTGTATTTTGAGTTAGTTTTTGGCTTACTTCTGGTAGGCACAGAAGCTTTTATGCAGTCATTGACATGGTCGTACAGAACATCTGCGAATAATTCATTATAGGCAGCTGTGTTATCTGGGTTTAGATGAACTTGACATTTTGACAGATTGTCACTTAGTAGGAGATAGCTTGCATTGGAATAATTTCTAACTGTTACATGTTTTGCTGGGGTTACAGAACTGATTCTTATTTCAAAAGAGACTGCTTTGTGGTCTGACCTTACCAGATAGAACAAAATACTTGGGGGGGGGGGTGCAGCATTTTCCTATATTTTTGAGTACTGGGTCCAATATGTTTGTACCTCTAGTAGGTGTATACAGTTCACCTTTAAAATGTCAACTGTTCAAAGTTCTGACAAACTCAATAACTGTAGAAACCAAAAGGCCTGGAAGAGCTGCAGAAAAACAGACCAAGTATAGCAAATGTACCTGACAAAATTTCCTTTCTTTGCGCTTGTATCCTAGTGATGTAAACCTTATATCCAAACACCAGTGACTCTGTATTGCTTTGAAGCAAAAAATATTTATTAAGCGATACCAACTTCAATATTTTTGTTTAATTAAAACAACACAGATAAAATGCTTTTCATTTCCAAAGGTTTGAAAACTTTTTCAAATGGTTTGTACTCTGCCCCTTTCCTTCTATTTATAGTAATCATGACATCACTTCTCCTTAAAGGTATAAGACACCTTAAATACAATGTACTTCTACAATGTAAAATTATTCTTTGTTGTGCAGCATGGTCAAGTAAAAGTAAATAAAATAAAACCTTTTCTATCCATCTTTAAGTCGTCGTTCATAAAACACTTTTCAAACAGATAAAAACTTTGCTTTACAATCTCAAAGCTTAATACAGTGTATGTGTTCTATAATATTAGTGTGCTCTATGCTAGTTGTATTTATACCAGCACATGCCTATTAGAACACTAATATAAAGCAATCCAAGTAAATTTACATTTCTTATTTAAGAATCTTTGCATATTCATGTCCTGTTATGTTCAGGGCATTGCAACATACATAATCTTTCTATTAGAATTATTTTATATATTTTTACCACCCTGATTAGTTACTAAAACAGCTATGTGTAGACTTCATTTTAATGTTATAAATGCTACAACCATGCAATAACAGAAGTGTGCAAGTCTATGTTTTTGTTGTTCTTGGTATCAACTTCATTATAAATTGGTTAAATACATCTCATCTACGGATGTCAAAGTCAGAAACTATTTAAGACAATATCTATAAGAAACTCTTGTAATGTAAATAAGTACAATAAATATTGACTATGATATATATGATCTAAGATAGTCTCATAAGCAACTATACACACATAAATACACCTATTTGTTGATAGAAGATTTTATACATCAATTGGAAGCACATAACTGCCCAACAAAAAGTATAGTCGCTTTCTGACTTCATCGTACAAATAACATTATAACATCATTCCATAATGGGTATACCTATATGATACCCTCAAGTCTCAAATCTCAAGGTTATGTACTAAAATAATACTATACTAGACTTGAGCTATTAACAAACATAAAGTCTATATAAATAATGAATGATGAAATTAGTGACTTCTATCTAAGTTCTTAAGTCTAAGAATACAGAGTATTGAGGACATCTAAAGTACATAAAAACATAGAAAATCCACCAATGAGACCACTAGTAGATGCACGCAACAGTATTACCTACCTATTACCCACAGTGGTGGTGCTGCGGTAGCATTGTCGCCTCACAGTAAGATGCTGTCCGGTTCGATTCTCAGCTAGAGTGTCTTCTGTGTGGAGACATGCATGAATGGGCGTACCTTTGTTGAAGGTTGTGCGTCAGTGCTGGTAACTCGGCAAGTAAAAAATCAACTACCAATCATTTGCGGACCGGAGTTCCGCTGTGATGAAAAGCTGAAAGACAAGACTTTTACTTGACTATGCTGCACAACAAAGAATAATTTTGACATTGTAGAAGTACATTGTATTTAAGGTGTCTTATACCTTTAAGGAGAAGTGATGTCATGATCACTATAAATAGAAGGAAAGGGGCAGAGTACAAACCATTTGAAAAAGTTTTCAAACCTTTGGAAATGAAAAGCGTTTTATTTGTGTTGTTTTAATTAACCAAAAATAGTGAAGTTGGTATCGCTTAATAAATATTTTTTACTTCAAAGCAATACAGAGTCGTTGGTGTTTGGATATAAGGTTTACATCACTAGGATACAAGCGCAAAGAAAGGAAATTTTGTCAGGTACATTTGCTATACTTGGTCTGTTTTTCTGCAGCTATTCCAGAACTGTTCAAAGTTGAAAGTCCACACCACCGAAACGTTTCTGCAAAACCCCAACTGTGAAAATTTCACAAATTCAAAAAACCTCGAACGTTGACATTTCCGACTGCACCACACTTACAAACAAGTGCTACCATGGGTCAAAAAGGGGGCAAGATTTTGCGGTTCAGAACATTGGCATTCAAGGTTTTGAGAAGGTGCAGTTCGGAGTTCACTGAAGCGGGTTCGACGTTCCAGCCATCAACATTTTAAAGGTAAACCGGTGTATACACTAACTGGCCCATGGTGTTTATTCTCAAGAGATAATTTCCTTATCTCCCTTTCATCAAGGGTGGTTTATGATTTTTTTCCTTAAATGGCACTCTTTTCTGCCAGGGTCATTCTGCTTGAGTCCTAGAAGCATTTACTGTTGGATCTTTTTGCTTTTTATTTATCAGGCTGTATGTCATTTTTTATTCCTTTGTACATTCCTCTCAACTCTCCAGATTTTTGCTGAATGTCCAGATTTTTGACTCATATTTTTGGTCTATTCCTCATAAAATTTGCAGTTTTCTAGCAAATCACTAAGGGCTGAAATCACCAAATAATGACATAAATTTGTGTTTCAGACTTCATATCCTTGAGAAAATGCATGCAAACATGAATCCTGTTATTACAGCAACTTTCTAGGTTTATAACAGCAATATTTAAAATTTGTCCCTATTTTTGTGCCTTTGTCCCCCCCCCCCGCCATTATTTTAGACTTTGTCCAGATTTCTTGTGCTAAGAGGTTAAGAGGTTTGCTTTTATATATATTCAGAGGTATGTCTGTTGAGTGCACTTTGAAGTATAGCATAATGGGAGTCTTTTTCTGGTTTAAGTGCAGTTAATTTATGTTGCATGTATGCCAACACAAAGCTATATCCAAACAAAAAAAGGAAAAAAGAGAGAAGTGTACAATTCAGGTTATTTACAGTCCAGGTGATTTTTTTAATGTTTCCTGAACAGTCTAATAGTGCATTTAGTTCTTTTTCCTCAATCTGATGCTCAGAATAAGCTCCCTATAACCTCCAGGTATATCTGCAAGTAAGATTCCTGGTACTCCACAAGTAAATCCACAGTTAAACGCCTGGTAATTTACTGCTTCTTCTGATTATGGATCCTCCTAACAGTCTTCACTCTTTGTCTTGCAAATCCCTCTATACAAGGGGCAAATGTCTCTGCCTTTTGGTTTCAAACAACACTTCAGCAGGTGTTTTACATGTTCCTAGCTGTTAAAAGATTCCATTACCTTATTTCTTTGAATGTATGCAGAATGAATACTTATTAAAAGATTTTACTGCTGTACAACATGTAAATACTTTTACACAAGTGAAGCAGTCACTTTGTCACAGTGCATGTGTATAAAATAGATATAAAAGATATAGATATAAATATCAACATAGATATACTGTAGTATATTATTTTATTGACCAGCCTATATCTACATAGATATACTGTAGTATATGATTTTATTGACCACCCTATATCGACATAGATATACTGTAGTATATGATTTTATTGACCACCCTATATCGGCATAGATATACTATAGTATATGATTTTATTGACCACCCTATATTGACATAGATATACTGTAGTATATGATTTTACTGACCACCCTATATCGACATAGATATACTATAGTATATTATTTTATATACCAGCCTATATCTACATAGATATACTACAGTATATCTATGTAGATATACCAGCCTATATCTACATAGATATACTGTAGTATATTATTTTATTGACCAGCCTATATCGACATAGATATGCTGTAGTATATTATTTTATTGACCACCCTATACCAACATAGATATACTGTAGTATATTATTTTATTGACCAGCCTATATCGACATAGATATGCTGTAGTATATTATTTTATTGACCACCCTATACCAACATAGATATACTGTAGTATATTATTTTATTGACCAGCCAATCAACTAAAGAAAGAGGCAAGCAGCACAGTTTTGTACATGTGTTTATTGGATGGATTTGATGTAACAGCAGATGACTTGAATACCTCAAACAGACTAAGAGCCCAGTAGTAGAAAAACACACACAGAACAACATTTCTAATGCATAAAATAAAAGTCATACATCAAAATACTTTATTCAGTCAAAATACAAGGTGACAACACCACCACCAGCAGTAAAGTAAACTTACTTTGCCCATTGGAAGTGTTGCTCTATGTGTGTTTTGGTGCTTCTGTATTGACGTTGCCACTCCTATGGTAGAAAGTTTCACATGTGAGATTTGATTTGGTTGAGAGGCTAATATGTGGTCGATTATACTGTAATCTCATTGACTCAATTATTTTAAACAGCTTTGCTATATCGCAATTTACACAGTGACCTAAGTGCACACATATTAATAGAGAGATAGCAAACCATGATGACATTTCCATTCTTTTTGTGTAGTAAATATATGTTTTCCTTTACAGAATTATCATTCACTTCATGATTATATAAATTGATAAATTCCTACATTCCCTTAAACTTCACTCCTCCACATCCTGAACATTACTCTCCTTGTATTGTCCCCACAAATTCCATTTATTGATACGTAATTTGCTCCTCCCAAAATTACTCTCCTTCCATTGCCCCCACAAATTCCATTTATTGATATGGAATTTGCTCCTCCCAACATTACTCTCCTTGTATTGTCCCCACAAATTCCATTTATTGATATGTAATTTGCTCCCCCCAACATTAGTCTCCTTGTATTGTCCAACAAATTCCATTTATTGATATGTAATTTGTTCATCCCAACATTACTTTCATTGTATTGTCCCCACAAAATTCCATTTATTGATATGTAATTTGCTCCTCCCAACATTACTCTCCTTGTATTCTCCCTACAAATTCCATTTATTAATATGTAATATGCTCCTCGCAACATTACTCTCCTTGTATTCTCCCCACAAATTCCATTTATTGATAGGTAATTTGCTCCTCCCAACAGTACTCTCCTTGTATTCTCCCCACAAATTCCATTTATTGATATGTAATTTGCTCCTCCCAACATTACTCTCTTTGTATTGTCCCTACAAATTCCATTTATTGTTATGTAATTTGCTCCTCCCAACATTACTCTCCTTGTACTGTCCCCACAAACTCCATTTATTGATATGTAATTTGCTCCTCCAAACATTGCTCTCCTTATATTGTCCCCACAAATTCCATTAATTGATATGTAATTTGCTCCTCCCAACATTACGCTGCTTGTAGTGTCCCCACAAATTCAACTTATTGATATGTAATTTGCTCCTCCCAACATTACTCTCCTTGTGTTGTCCCCACAAATTCCATGTATTCATATGTAATTTGCTCCTCCCAACATTGCTCTCCTTTTATTCTCCCCACAACTTCCATTTATTGATATGTAATTTGCTCCTCCCAACATTACTCTCCTTGTATTGTTCCCACAAATTCCACTTATTGATATGTAATTTGCTCCTCACAAACATTACTCTCCTTGTATTGTCCCCACAAATTCCAGTTATTGATATGTAATTTGCTCCTCCCAACATTACTCTCCTTGTGTTGTCCTCTCAAATTCCATGTATTCATATGTAATTTGCTCCTCCCAACATTACTATCCTTCTATTGTCCCCACAACTTCCATTTATTGATATGTAATTTGCTCCTCCCAACATTACTCTCCTTGTACTGTCCCCACAAATTCCATTTATTGATATGTAATTTGCTCCTTCCAACATTAGTCTCCTTGTATTGTCCCACAAATTCCATTTATTGATATGTAATTTGCTCCTCCCAACATTACTCTCCTTGAACTGTCCCCACAAATTCCATTTATTGATATGTAATTTGCTCCTTCCAACATTAGTCTCCTTGTATTGTCCCACAAATTCCATTTATTGATATGTAATTTGCTCCTCCCAAAATTACTCTCCTTGTATTCTCCCCACAAATTCCATTTATTGATATGTAATTTGCTCCTCCAGCATTACTCTCCTTGTATTGTCCCCACAAATTCCATTTATTGATATGTAATTTGCTTTTCCCAACATTACTCTCCTTGTATTCTCCCCACAAATTCCATTTATCGATATGTAATTTGTTCCTCCCAACATTACTCTCCTTATATTCTCCCCACAAATTCCATTTATTGATATGTAGTTTGCTCCTCCCAACATTACTCTCTTTGTATTGTCCCTACAAATTCCATTTATTGATATGTAGTTTGCTCCTCCCAACATTACTCTTTTTGTATTATCCCCACAAATTCCATTTATTGATATGTAATTTGCTCCTCCCAACACTACTCTCCTTGTATTGTCCCCACAAATTCCATTCATTGATATGTGTTTTGCTCCTTCCGGCATTACTTTCCTTGTATTGTCCCCACTAATTCCATTTATTGATATGTAATTTGCTCCTCCCAACATTACTCTCCTTGTATTGTCCCCACAAATTCCATTTATTGATATGTAATTTACCCCTCCCAACATTACTCTCCTTGTATTGTGCCCACAAATTCCATTTATTGATATGTAATTTGCCCCTCCCAACATTACTATCCTTGTATTGTCCCCACAAATTCCATTTATTGATATGCAATGTGCTCCTGCCAACATTATTCTCCTTGTATTGTCCCCAAAAATTCCATTTATCGATATGTAATTTGCTCCTCCCAACACAACTCTCCTTGTATTGTCTCCACAAATTCCATTTATTGATATGTAATTTGCCCCTCCCTCCCAACAGTAGTGTTCTTGTATTGTCCCCACAAACTCCATTTATTGATAGGTAATTTGCTCCTCCCAACATTACTCTTCTTGTATTGTCCCCACAAATTCCATTTATTGATAGGTAATTTGCTCCTCTGAACATTACTCTCCTTGTATTGTCCCAACAAATTCCATTTATTGATAGGTGATTTTCTCCCCCCAACATTACTCTCATTATATTGTCCCCACAAATTCAATTTATTGATATGTAATTTGCTCCTCCCAACATTACTCTCCTTGTATTGTCCCCATAAATTCCATTTATTGATATTAATTTGTTCCTCCCAACATTACTCTCCTTGTATTGTCTCCACAAATTCCATTTATTGATATGTAATTTGCTCCACCCAACATTACTCTCCTTGTATTGTCCCCACAAATTCCATTTATTGATATATAATTTGCTCCTCCCAACATTACTCTCCTTGCATTGTCTCCACAAATTCAATTTATTTATATGTGATTTGCTCCTGCCAGCATTACTCTCCTTGCATTGTCTCCACAAATTCAATTTATTGATATGTAATTTGCTCCTCCCAACATTAATCTCCTTGTATTAACCCCACAAATTCCATTTATTGATATGTAATTTGCTCCAACCCAACATTGGTCTCCTTGTATTGTCTCCACAAATTCCATTTATTGATATGTAATTTGCTCCTCCCAACCTTACTCTCCTTGTATTGTCCCCACAAATTCCATTTATTGATATGTAATTTGCTCCTTCCAACATTACTCTCCTTGTATTGTCCCCACAAATTCCCTTTATTGATATGTAATTTGCTCCTCCCAACATTACTCTCCTTGTATTGTCACAAATTGTATTTACTGATATGTAATTTGCACCTCCCAACATTACTCTCCTTATGTCCCCACAAATTCCATTTATTGATATGTAATTTGCTCCTCCCAACATTACTCTCATTGTATTTTCCCCACAAATTCCATTTATTGATATGTAATTTGCTCCAACCCAACATTGGTCTCCCTGTATTGTCTCCACAATTTCCATTTATTGATATGTAGTTTGCTCCTCCCAGCATTACTCTCCTTGTATTGTCCGCACAAATTAAATTTATTGATATGTAATTTGCTCCTCCAAGCATTATTCTCCTTGTATTATCCCCAGAAATTCCATTTATTTATATGTAATTTGCTCCTCCCAACATTACTCTCCTTGTATTGTCCCCACAAATTCCATTTATTGATATGTAATTTGCTCCTCCCAACATTACTCTCCTTGTATTGTCCCACAAATTCCATTTATTGATATGTAATTTACTCCTCCCAACATTACTCTCCTTGTATTGTCCCCACAAATTTCATTTATTGATATGTAATTTGCTCCTCCTTACATTACTCTCCTTGTATTGTCTCCACAAATTCCATTTATTGATATGTAATTTGCTCCTCCCAACATTACTCTCCTTGTATTCTCCCCACAAATTCAATTTATTGATATGTATTTTGCTCCTCCCAACATTACTCTCCTTGTATTGTCACAAATTGTATTTATTGATATGTAATTTGCTCCTCCCAACATTACTCTCCTTATGTCCCCACAAATTCCATTTATTGATATGTAATTTGCTCCTCCCAACATTACTCTCCTTATGTCCCCACAAATTCCATTTATTGATATGTAATTTCCTCCTCCCAACATTACTCTCATTGTATTTTCCCCACAAATTCCATTTATTGATATGTAATTTGCTCTAACCCAACATTGGTCTCCTTGTATTGTCTCCATAAATTCCATTTATTGATATGTAATTTGCTCCAACCCAACATTGGTCTCCCTGTATTGTCTCCACAATTTCCATTTATTGATATGTAGTTTGCTCCTCCCAGCATTACTCTCCTTGTATTGTCCGCACAAATTAAATTTATTGATATGTAATTTGCTCCTCCAAGCATTATTCTCCTTGTATTATCCCCAGAAATTCCATTTATTTATATGTAATTTGCTCCTCCCAACATTACTCTCCTTGTATTGTCCCCACAAATTCCATTTATTGATATGTAATTTGCTCCTCCCAACATTACTCTCCTTGTATTGTCCCACAAATTCCATTTATTGATATGTAATTTACTCCTCCCAACATTACTCTCCTTGTATTGTCCCCACAAATTTCATTTATTGATATGTAATTTGCTCCTCCTTACATTACTCTCCTTGTATTGTCTCCACAAATTCCATTTATTGATATGTAATTTGCTCCTCCCAACATTACTCTCCTTGTATTCTCCCCACAAATTCAATTTATTGATATGTATTTTGCTCCTCCCAACATTACTCTCCTTGTATTGTCACAAATTGTATTTATTGATATGTAATTTGCTCCTCCCAACATTACTCTCCTTATGTCCCCACAAATTCCATTTATTGATATGTAATTTCCTCCTCCCAACATTACTCTCCTTGTATTTTCCCCACAAATTCCATTTATTGATATGTAATTTGCTCTAACCCAACATTGGTCTCCTTGTATTGTCTCCATAAATTCCATTTATTGATATGTAATTTGCTCCAACCCAACATTGGTCTCCCTGTATTGTCTCCACAATTTCCATTTATTGATATGTAGTTTGCTCCTCCCAGCATTACTCTCCTTGTATTGTCCACACAAATTAAATTTATTGATATGTAATTTGCTCCTCCAAGCATTATTCTCCTTGTATTATCCCCAGAAATTCCATTTATTGATATGTAATTTGCTCCTCCCAAAATTACTCTCCTTGTATTGTCCCCACAAATTCCATTTATTAATATGTAATTTGCTCCTCCCAACATTACTCTCCTTGTATTTTCCCCACAAATTCCATTTATTGATATGTAATTTGCTCTAACCCAACATTGATCTCCTTGTATTGTCTCCATAAATTCCATTTATTGATATGTAATTTGCTCCAACCCAACATTGGTCTCCCTGTATTGTCTCCACAATTTCCATTTATTGATATGTAGTTTGCTCCTCCCAGCATTACTCTCCTTGTATTGTCCGCACAAATTAAATTTATTGATATGTAATTTTCTCCTCCAAGCATTATTCTCCTTGTATTATCCCCACAAATTCCATTTATTGATATGTAATTTGCTGCTCCCAACATTACTCTCCTTGTATTGTCCCACAAATTCCATTTATTGATATGTAATTTACTCCTCCCAACATTACTCTCCTTGTATTGTCCCCACAAATTTCATTTATTGATATGTAATTTGCTCCTCCTTACATTACTCTCCTTGTATTGTCTCCACAAATTCCATTTATTGATATGTAATTTGCTCCTCCCAACATTACTCTCCTTGTATTCTCCCCATAAATTCCATTTATTGATATGTATTTTGCTCCTCCCAACATTACTCTCCTTGTATTGTCACAAATTGTATTTATTGATATGTAATTTGCTCCTCCCAACATTACTCTCCTTATGTCCCCACAAATTCCATTTATTGATATGTAATTTGCTCCTCCCAACATTACTCTCCTTGTATTTTCTCCACAAATTCCATTTATTGATATGTAATTTGCTCTAACCCAACATTGGTCTCCTTGTATTGTCTCCATAAATTCCATTTATTGATATGTAATTTGCTCCAACCCAACATTGGTCTCCCTATATTGTCTCCACAATTTCCATTTATTGATATGTAGTTTGCTCCTCCCAGCATTACTCTCCTTGTATTGTCCGCACAAATTAAATTTATTGATATGTAATTTGCTCCTCCAAGCATTATTCTCCTTGTATTATCCCCAGAAATTCCATTTATTGATATGTAATTTGCTCCTCCCAACATTACTCTCCTTGTATTGTCCCCACAAATTCCATTTATTGATATGTAATTTGCTCCTCCCAACATTACTCTCCTTTTATTGTCCCACAAATTCCATTTATTGATATGTAATTTACTCCTCCCAACATTACTCTCCTTGTATTGTCCCCACAAATTTCATTTATTGATATGTAATTTGCTCCTCCTTACATTACTCTCCTTGTATTGTCTCCACAAATTCCATTTATTGATATGTAATTTGCTCCTCCCAACATTACTCTCCTTGTATTCCCCCCACAAATTCCATTTATTGATATGTATTTTGCTCCTCCCAACATTACTCTCCTTGTATTGTCACAAATTGTATTTATTGATATGTAATTTGCTCCTCCCAACATTACTCTCCTTATGTCCCCACAAATTCCATTTATTGATATGTAATTTGCTCCTCCCAACATTACTCTCCTTGTATTTTCCTCACAAATTCCATTTATTGATATGTTATTTGCTCTAACCCAACATTGGTCTCCTTGTATTGTCTCCACAAATTCCATTTATTGATGTGTAAATTGCTCCAACCCAACATTGGTCTCCCTGTATTGTCTCCACAAATTCCATTTATTGATATCTAGTTTGCTCCTCCCAGCATTACTCTCCTTGTAGTGTCCCCACAAATTCCATTTATTGATATGTAATTTGCTCCAACCCAACATTGGTCTCCTTGTATTGTCTCCACAAATTCCATTTATTGATATGTAGTTTGCTCCTCCCAACCTTACTCTCCTTGTATTGTCCCCACAAATTCCATTTATTGATATGTAATTTGCTCCTCCCAACATTACTCTCCTTGTATTGTCCCCACAAATTCCCTTTATTGATATGTAATTTGCTCCTCCCAACATTACTCTCCTTGTATTGTCACAAATTGTATTTACTGATATGTAATTTGCTCCTCCCAACATTACTCTCCTTATGTCCCCACAAATTCCATTTATTGATATGTAATTTGCTCCTCCCAACATTACTCTTCTTGTATTTTCCCCACAAATTCCATTCATTGATATGTAATTTGCTCTAACCCAAAATTGATCTCCTTGTATTGTCTCCATAAATTCCATTTATTGATATGTAATTTGCTCCAACCCAACATTGGTCTCCCTGTATTGTCTCCACAATTTCCATTTATTGATATGTAGTTTGCTCCTCCCAGCATTACTCTCCTTGTATTGTCCGCACAAATTAAATTTATTGATATGTAATTTTCTCCTCCAAGCATTATTCTCCTTGTATTATCCCCAGAAATTCCATTTATTGATATGTAATTTGCTCCTCCCAACATTACTCTCCTTGTATTGTCCCCACAAATTCCATTTATTGATATGTAATTTACTCCTCCCAATATTACTCTCCTTGTATTGTGCCCACAAATTCCATTTATTGATATGTAATTTGCCCCTCCCAACATTACTCTCCTTGTATTGTCCCCACAAATTCCATTTATTGATATGCAATGTGCTCCTGCCAACATTATTCTCCTTGTATTGTCCCCAAAAATTCCATTTATCGATATGTAATTTGCTCCTCCCAACACAACTCTCCTTGTATTGTCTCCACAAATTCCATTTATTGATATGTAATTTGCCCCTCCCTCCCAACAGTAGTGTTCTTGTATTGTCCCCACAAATTCCATTTATTGATAGGTAATTTGCTCCTCCCAACATTACTCTTCTTGTATTGTCCCCACAAATTCCATTTATTGATAGGTAATTTGCTCCTCTGAACATTAATCTCCTTGTATTGTTCCCACAAATTCCATTTATTGATTGGTAATTTTCTCCCCCCAACATTACTCTCATTATATTGTCCCCACAAATTCAATTTATTGATATGTAATTTGCTCCTCCCAACATTACTCTCCTTGTATTGTCTCCATAAATTCCACTTTTTATGCACTTTGCTCCTCCCAACATTACTCTCCTTGTATTGTCCCCATAAATTCCATTTATTGATATTAATTTGTTCCTCCCAACATTACTCTCCTTGTATTGTCCCCACAAATTCCATTTATTGATATATAATTTGCTCCTCCCAACATTACTCTCCTTGCATTGTCTCCACAAATTCAATTTATTGATATGTGATTTGCTCCTGCCAGCATTACTCTCCTTGCATTGTCTCCACAAGTTCTTTTTATTGATATGTAATTTGCTCCTCCCAACATTACTCTCCTGTTATTGTCCCCACAAATTCCATTTATTGATATGTAATTTGCTCCTCCCAACATTACTCTCCTTGTATTAACCCCACAAATTCCATTTATTGATATGTAATTTGCTCCAACCCAACATTGGTCTCCTTGTATTGTCTCCACAAATTCCATTTATTGATATGTAATTTGCTCCTCCCAACCTTACTCTCCTTGTATTGTCCCCACAAATTCCATTTATTGATATGTAATTTGCTCCTCCCAACATTACTCTCCTTGTATTGTCCCCACAAATTCCCTTTATTGATATGTAATTTGCTCCTCCCAACATTACTCTCCTTGTATTTTCCCCACAAATTCCATTTATTGATATGTAATTTGCTCTAACCCAACATTGGTCTCCTTGTATTGTCTCCATAAATTCCATTTATTGATATGTAATTTGCTCCAACCCAGCATTGGTCTCCCTGTATTGTCTCCACAATTTCCAGTTATTGATATGTAGTTTGCTCCTCCCAGCATTACTCTCCTTGTATTGTCCGCACAAATTAAATTTATTGATATGTAATTTGCTCCTCCAAGCATTATTCTCCTTGTATTATCCCCAGAAATTCCATTTATTGATATGTAATTTGCTCCTCCCAACATTACTCTCCTTGTATTGTCCCCACAAATTCCATTTATTGATATGTAATTTGCTCCTCCCAACATTACTCTCCTTGTATTGTCCCACAAATTCCATTTATTGATATGTAATTTACTCCTCCCAACATTACTCTCCTTGTATTGTCCCCACAAATTTCATTTATTGATATGTAATTTGCTCCTCCTTACATTACTCTCCTTGTATTGCCTCCACAAATTCCATTTATTGATATGTAATTTGCTCCTCCCAACATTACTCTCCTTGTATTCTCCCCACAAATTCCATTTATTGATATGTATTTTGCTCCTCCCAACATTACTCTCCTTGTATTGTCACAAATTGTATTTATTGATATGTAATTTGCTCCTCCCAACATTACTCTCCTTATGTCCCCACAAATTCCATTTATTGATATGTAATTTGCTCCTCCCAACATTACTCTCCTTGTATTTTCCTCACAAATTCCATTTATTGATATGTAATTTGCTCTAACCCAACATTGGTCTCCTTGTATTGTCTCCACAAATTCCATTTATTGATATGTAATTTGCTCCAACCCAACATTGGTCTCCCTGTATTGTCTCCACAAATTCCATTTATTGATATCTAGTTTGCTCCTCTCAGCATTACTCTCCTTGTAGTGTCCCCACAAATTCCATTTATTGATATGTAATTTGCTCCAACCCAACATTGGTCTCCTTGTATTGTCTCCACAAATTCCATTTATTGATATGTAGTTTGCTCCTCCCAACCTTACTCTCCTTGTATTGTCCCTACAAATTCCATTTATTGATATGTAATTTGCTCCTCCCAACATTACTCTCCTTGTATTGTCTCCACAAATTCCCTTTTTGATATGTAATTTGCTCCTCCCAACATTACTCTCCTTGTATTGTCCCAAATTGTATTTACTGATATGTAATTTGCTACTCCCAACATTACTCTCCTTATGTCCCCACAAATTCCATTTATTGATATGTAATTTGCTCCTCCCAACATTACTCTCCTTGTATTTTCCCCACAAATTCCATTTATTGATATGTAATTTGCTCTAACCCAACATTGGTCTCCTTGTATTGTCTCCATAAATTCCATTTATTGATATGTAATTTGCTCCAACCCAACATTGGTCTCCCTGTATTGTCTCCACAACTTCCATTTATTGATATGTAGTTTGCTCCTCCCAGCATTACTCTCCTTGTATTGTCCGCACAAATTAAATTTATTGATATGTAATTTGCTCCTCCAAGCATTATTCTCCTTGTATTATCCCCAGAAATTCCATTTATTGATATGTAATTTGCTCCTCCCAACATTACTCTCCTTGTATTGTCCCCACAAATTCCATTTATTGATATGTAATTTGCTCCTCCCAACATTACTCTCCTTGTATTGTCCGACAAATTCCATTTATTGATATGTAATTTACTCCTCCCAACATTACTCTCCTTGTATTGTCCCCACAAATTTCATTTATTGATATGTAATTTGCTCCTCCTTACATTACTCTCCTTGTATTGTCTCCACAAATTCCATTTATTGATATGTATTTTGCTCCTCCCAACATTACTCTCCTTGTATTGTCACAAATTGTATTTATTGATATGTAATTTGCTCCTCCCAACATTACTCTCCTTATGTCCCCACAAATTCCATTTATTGATATGTAATTTGCTCCTCCCAACATTACTCTCCTTGTATTTTCCTCACAAATTCCATTTATTGATATGTAATTTGCTCTAACCCAACATTGGTCTCCTTGTATTGTCTCCACAAATTCCATTTATTGATATGTAATTTGCTCCAACCCAACATTGGTCTCCCTGTATTGTCTCCACAAATTCCATTTATTGATATCTAGTTTGCTCCTCCCAGCATTACTCTCCTTGTAGTGTCCCCACAAATTAAATTTATCGATATGTAATTTGCTCCTCCTAGCATTATTCTCCTTGTATTATCCCCAGAAATTCCATTTATTGATATGTAATTTGCTCCTCCCAACATTACTCTCCTTGTATTGTCCCCACAAATTCCATTTATTGATATGTAATTTGCTCCTCCCAACATTACTCTCCTTGTATTGTCCCCACAAATTCCATTTATTGATATGTAATTTACTCCTCCCAACATTACCCTCCTTGTATTGTCCCCACAAATTTCATTTATTGATATGTAATTTGCTCCTCCTTATATTACTCTCCTTGTATTGTCTCCACAAATTCCATTTATTGATATGTAATTTGCTCCTCCCAACATTACTCTCCTTGTATTATCCCCAGAAATTCCATTTATTGATATGTAATTTGTCATTCCCAACATTACTCTCCTTGTATTTTCCCCTCAAATTCTATTTATTGATATGTAATTTGCTTCTCCCAACATTACTCTCCTTGTATTATCCCCAGAAATTCCATTTATTGATATGTAATTTGCCATTCCCAACATTACTCTCCTTGTATTGTCCTCACAAATTCCATTTATTGATATGTAATTTACTCAACCCAACATTACTCTCCTTGTATTGTCCCCACACATTTCATTTATTGATATGTAATTTGCTCCTCCTTATATTACTCTCCTTGTATTGTCTCCACAAATTCCATTTATTGATATGTAATTTGCTCCTCCCAACATTACTCTCCTTGTATTATCCCCAGAAATTCCATTTATTGATATGTAATTTGCCCCTCCCAACATTACTCTCCTTGTATTGTCCCCTCAAATTCTATTTATTATGTAATTTTCTTCTCCCAACATTACTCTCCTTGTGTTGTCTCCACAAATTCCATTTATTGACATGTAATTTGCTCCTCCCAACATTATTCTCCTTGTATTGTCCCCACAAATTCCATTTATTGATAGGTAATTTGCTCCTCCCCCCTTCTAAAGATACTACCTCCAATTCTTTCATCTCTTGTACATTATTAAATACATCACTTAAAGATGGTTTAGATTTTGATTTCCATTTTCTAGTGATTGTTTTTTTAAGAAGCAAATAGCATTAAGCTTACTAAGACATTTTTATCTTTAGGTAATTCAGATCATGTATCCCATTGCAAAGGAATTATTTCCTTAGTTACAGCCATTTGCTCCCCCAACATTTCTGACAAAGTACTTGGTAGGGAGTTTGTAAAATTTGATAACTTATTACATTCCTAACAAAACACATTTCCAGTTATTGCTCTCTTTCCCATCTCATCTCCTACATTTGCTATATGCCTAATGAGAAGTTCTCTGAAGTCTGCTTGGGGTTTAAAATACCTATGCATTCACTTTCTGGAGAAAAATCCTAAACCCTCTGGACTTTGTTGCACACTTAAGAAGTGTACAGATGTCTTCCCACTGTCTCTTTAGAAAACTGCCTTACGAGTCTGTCATTCCAATCTTTTCTAACCTCCTCTGATTGAGTTCTATAGTTATGATACAGTATTTTATATACCCTACTAACTATCCTTTTTTTGCCAGCAGCTTCTGTTCTAAACTCAACTAAAAACTCTGCCAGAGCTGGCCCTTCACTTAACACTCCTCTATCCCTTTATCTATGCCTATACTCTGATATCAGTCCCTGGAAGGCAGTCTCTACCCTGCAGTCCAAACCTCTGTTTGGCCTCATCCCACTCTATTATCTTTCTTTCTGTAGTTATTTACTCCAAATACCTTGGTTCCTTTGCCAAATTTCTAAAGTAAATTCCAACCCTCTCTTGCCTGTTTTCTAAACCCATACTTGCTGACATTCCTAGTGTCAAAAATCTCCTTTCTCCATTCTTGTATTGGCATAGTTCTTAGAATACTTTCTACTAATCTATGAATATAACATTTTTATGGATGCTGTTACTCTCTTTAAGGTCCTGCATCTGAAATCTTACTCTGTCCTTACTTCTCAAACTCCCCCGATCTCATTTCGTCATTATCCCTTTCCACTTTGATTTATAACCTTCTGCTTGTTTCATGTATAAGAGATTTAACTGTGTATCTGTAAAGTGTTTCTTCAAATCATGTAATCTCAAACCCCCTTGTTCTATGGAGAAGATTCTTCTATCCCATTTAACTATTGAAATTTTCCCTTCCAAAATAAATTCCTTCACCTCTTTTTAATTACTGTCCACAGCTTTTCCTCTGTTTGGTAAAAATATGCCTGACCTTTATCTAAAAAAAGTTTTCCTTTTTGTATTTTACTGTCCATGTTCATAATAAACAGCTTCTAATATCTCAGATTTTCTGTCATCCTATTATCTTTTGTTACGTCTCTTCCCACATATACTCAGCTGTCATAACAGAAACCTTTTTAATCCATAATCCTAAGTGCTTCATCTTTTCATGTCCCCGTAAACATGGATATCACTGAACCAACTCATGCATGGGGTACATCATTTACTGCTATAGCCTTTGTTTCATCTTCATTCATTTTACGTCCTGAAAAGGCTTGAAACTACCTCAAAATGTTCCACAATAAGTACATTTCCTTTTCTGGACTTTTCATGTAGAAAGTAGTATCATGTGCAAATAAAGTTAATATTTTTATTACCAAACTCATTAATTGAATTTAATAATGAACAGGGTTACTTACAAATAGTACAGTACCTACCAGAAAAATAAATATTTTACATATTAATTGAGTAAAGGAGGGTATATCAGTTGATGAATATGAAATTTAACTGGTCTATGTTCAGCCATCAAATGGCACATTCATCGAATGGCCATTCGCTGAACACAAATCTGCGAATGTCCCTTTCCTCACATTACTGTAAAAAAAACATCAAATGGCCATAGTTGTTGAACAGAAAGTAAACAGCACATACGTACTTGTAGGTAAGTTAGGGATAAAGAAACTTTCCCTTTCCCAACTGTAGTATGATCTTGGTGTTGGTATATATAATTGGGAGGTGTGGGCGTGTGGCTTTTTTATCATGACATGCGGTTTAATTGAAATGGGTTTGTGTTTAGCGAATGGCCATTTGATGAACGTGCCATTCAATGGCCGAACATACTGGGACTACATGGTTCTGACCATTCATATCATTTATGCATTTTGTTGCTGTTATCTCTAACTGAAATAAGGCAAATCACTTTGGAAAACGGTCCAAGAAATAATTTTTACTGAGTGGACTATGCTGCAATAATCAAAGAATTAAGTGTGTGGAACTGGATGGAGATCATAATGAAGAAGCAAATAGAATGGTGGAATATATTTTATGGGTTTATACATTTCTCAAGAGAAAAGATATTTTCCAAGTGTAGTGCAGTTGCGGCACATATTCAATTGCTTATGGTGGGTAGCAATGTTGGATAAAGAAAAACTATCTTGGGCGGTTGGCAGGATTGCTAAGCAGTTTGAGGCACTGTGTTCAGGTTGTAGCTTCCCTTGGCCACATGGGTTCAACTCCTACTTCTGACAAATGAGCTTCGATTTGCTCTCATTCTGTGTAAATGCCTTTCTAATGTTATTATTATTAAAAGCACAACATAAAAGCAGTCCTAGAGCTATCAGAAAACAAAATGTTTACCCAGGCTAAAATGGAAAAGCATAACAGCATCAGTCTGAGATGTGCAAAACTGCAAAGTGTGATATAAGGAATGTGTGCTTCGCTCATAATCAAAAGGTAGTAGAGTGTTAACACCACAGAGTGGCTACATAGTTTGGCAGTTGGTGCAGGGGATTAAGGCTATGAGTTGATAATGAGATACTTCCTGTGGTACAGGGTTTGATTCCCTCAGCTTCGCTTTGCCTACTACGTGACCTCCGCAAGCTATTAAACCAGACAATGCTTTACAGTAACTAGTAATTTTTGGCTAGGCTCATTAATATTCCACTGGACTGCATAGGCTACAAGAGGTGTTCCAGTATGTCAGATAAATTAAGATATCAGACAATTTGGGTAAGTTTCTGTAAACTAATATGAATTACAAGAAAAATATTATGAGAGTAAGCTGGTAGAGCATACAGGATCTGGCAAGAAAGCTTAATTTAAACACTTGATAAGTTATAGAAAAGACAATCAGTTGTGCTTTAGAGTAGCTCTTATTAATGTACCATTAAGTGACCCAAATCAATTAACAAATATATTTGTGAAAAAGTTTACAAGATTGATTAAGAATTATAGTTCCTTGGATGTTTTTTAGCCTTATCACACTGTCTGTACTAATGCCCCGTATTATCAGATAATGTAATGCAATAGGATATTAAAACAATTAAGCCTTATACAGCAGTAGGACCAGATGTGTTGCTTTTTTTACCAACATTATAGACTGTATTGTGCCATGTTTGCAGTTCTTATTTCAAAAATCTATAAGAACTGGGTTTGTTCATCTTAATGCTGTGGTACCAATTTCTAAGGTAGAACTTCCACTTCTGTTGATAAGGATTATCCCATCTGCCTAACTTGTATATTAAAAAGGGGTTTTGAATTTGCAATATGTAAATTGTCTAAGACACTGAAATCTGGTTTGGATATTTACCAACATGGTTGTACAGAGAGATGGTTATATCAGGCTAACTTGACCGCTTTTTATCCATAAGTTTGGGAAGCTTTAGATCTGAGCCTAATGGTGGATGTTGTGTATTCGGATCTGGTCAAGGCATTTGACTCAGTCCCTCGTGTTGAGAAAAAGAGACTTGTGAAAAAAATAAAATCAACATAAATAGCTTTATTACTATGTGGGTACGGAAGTGGTTACAAGGAGCAACACAGAAGATAAAAATTGGTGAGGCCTTACCAGCACTTAAAAATGTGACTGTTGGTGTGCTCCATGGGTCAGGATTTGGATCAGTTTTGCTTACTACTTTTATTTATGACTTCCTGACCCATTTGGGTCAGTAAGTTCATTAGTGACATACAGATGATGATAAAGAAATCAAAGAAAGATGCCGGGATTTATGGACAAATTTGATATTTGATCTAGGTCTAACAGCATGGAATTTAATGCAAAATGTAAAGTAATTCATTTTGGGGGTCAGTGATTCATATGCTCTAAATAATATCATCCTAGATGAAGAAGATATAAGATACTTGAGGAATGTTATACCTAATTAATAACTAGGTGCCTTACTGAAATTGCCTCATGTACACAGACAACCCCCTCCTCCTACCACCCAACACTACAACCTGTGAGAGATGCACTTATCTAGCCAAACTGGAGGTAAAGCTCTCTCCAACCAAGACTGATCTTGACAGTCAAGAGGAGAAGGTAAACATTTGCACCACACCACACTCATCACATAGTCTCATTAAATCTACACCACCAAAATCCACACATAGTAACACAAAAACATTTGCGGAGGCTCTCAATTATAATCTGTCTAAGCAACAGAGACCTCCAAAGCAGAAACGCAAGCGACCTCCATCCCCCAACACAACCCAAATAACACATATCCCACAGATTCAGTGTGCCACTCAACCACAGCCAATAAGGCAAAACAATGTACCCAACACACTAGTCATAGGTGACTCTATAGTCGGGCACACTGATGTCCCACTCACGAGGTTAAACAAGGAGAAGGTTACTGTCAGCTGCCTGTCGGGTGCCAGGATCTGCCACATAACCCATGCACTCAGGTCACTCCACAACAAGTACAAATATGACTCTGTCATTGTCCATGTTGGTGTGAATGACCTGAGACGTACCTCACTGGACTACATGAAAAGAGACATGGAAGAGCTCCCCGAACTTGTAGCCTAGGCAGGTATGACATTAGCCCTGAGTGGCATTCTGCCATCGCTCAGAATGATACCGCAGTACAAGGACAAAATGATTGACTTCAACAATTGGCTAAACTTCTGGTGTCATTCTAAGGGGATCCAGTATCTGTCTGCTTGGGATGACATGGTCGACAGACCACGATGCTTTGCCAGAGATGGCCTGCACCTGTCACTCCTGGGATTCCGGATACTGGCTAAGGCTCTTGCTGCCCCTATAGTGCCTTTTTTAGGCAAGGTTCAAATGACAAATTCACCACTGTAACAGGAACAGTGAAGCAAAAACTGAGGGTAATGCTACTCAATGCTAGAAGTCTAAATCTCAAAATGCACTTACTCGAGGCACTCCTTAAAATGGAGAACATCGATATCTCTGCAGTGACTGAGACCTGCTTCAAGGCTCCAGAGAACACCCCTGTACTACCAGGCTATAACTCATACTACACTTTTCGGCCATGTAACCTGGACCGAAACAACAAAGGAGGAGGTGTGTCCATATTTATTAAGGATATCCACACCTCCAGGCTAGTTGCTCAGCATAATGCATCCGAGGTTATCCAAGTGCAGCTAACTCTGGGCAAAACTGCAATCCAAATTGCAGCTTGCTACAGATCCCCCACCATGCCCCAGGATTCCCACTCCTCTTTTCTTGATGTACTGAAAAATATTAGGGTTCAAACAAACACCCTAATATTGGGTGACTTCAACTACCCTACCATTAACTGGGAAAACTACTCGTGTACCAACTCCTTAGCTCAACGCTTTCTGGAATTCATAAACTCCAATGATCTGGATCAATTTATCCACAAACCCACCAGGAGCAACAATATCCTAGACCTAGTCATTACCAACATGAGTGACCGGTGTTCCACACCTGAAGTCAACTCCAAGTTGGTCCGATCTGACCATAAGCTAATCACCCTTGATATCCACATCTCATCCCTACCCCCCATTAAGGAAACCACGGTAAGAAATTTCTCCAAAGCCAACTTCATGCTTCTTAAGACAGAAGTGGTGAACTTCATGACACCCATGCAGATGGACAATAAAGTTACAACTGCTGAATCCCACACAAATGCACTCTATAAGCACTTACACAAGTACATGGATCATGCTATCCCAAACAGAACCAAGACGCTATCCTCGAAAAAAAGGAAGCCAATCTTGGGTCCCCTGCCATAAACAAACTGTACAACAGAAGGAAGAAACTGTTGCAAAAGAGAGTAAAATCCCATAAGTGGAGGAGCTCCATGGTCAGCCTCAGTAAGAAGCTGAGATCTCTTATAAGATCCTCTAAAGCTAGCTATGAAAACAAAATTGCCACTAATTCTAAGGACAACCACAAAGCATTCTATAGCTATGTCAAGAATCTCGATGGCAGCACCCAGATCTGCTCTGAGTTACAGCACAACGGCACGAAAATTACTGAACCAACTGATATTGCCAATATCCTGGCAGATAGGTTCAGTGCTAACTTTACCCCCCTCACCCCCTAAAGGGCCCATATCTGTACAGGAAGAATGCAGAGTCCCTGTAATCACAACTACTCAGGTAAAAGCTGCACTCTCTAAAGCCAAAAACACAGCATCCATGAGATGGGACAACATCCCAGGCTGCATTTTGCATGAACTTCAGAACAAACTGGCTCCCTACCTAAGCACCATGTTCAATAATAGCCTCGCATCAGGCTTTGTGCCCACTGAATGGTACACAGCAACAGTTATCCCACTCCACAAAGGGGAGTCACAACTGATCCCGGGAACTATCGCCCTATTAGCCTTACGAGCCTGGTCTGCAAGGCCATGGAACGTATCATCATGGAACTCATAAACAAAGACATTGGTAACCTCCAAACTCTGGATCCCACCCAGTTCGGGGTTGTGAAAGGCAGATCATGCCTCCTGAACCTGATCAACTTATTTGAGGCAGTCACCAAAGCCTTAGATGAGGGTAAGATGGTTCACACAGCCTATCTTGACCTCGCCAAGGCTTATCACCACCATCCTCCATTCTAGAATTATAGCTAAACTCACTAAACTAGGTATAAATCCCTACGTCACAAGATGAGTTGCCATCTGCCTCACTGACAGAACCCACACTGTAAAAGTTGTAAACTCCAAATCTGACCTCAAACCAGTGACAAGTGTACCACAGGGTTCAGTCCTGGGACCTCTCCTGTTTGGTATCTACTTCTCTGAAGTACAGGCTAATACAGAAGGCCTCTGGCTAACGAAGTTCACAGATGACTGAAAACTAGGAGCCATAGTCAAGTCCCCAAATAATGTGGACATCCTACAGAAGGGCCTTGCTGAGACAGATGCCTGGTGTCAGAGCCATGGCCTCAAACTCAATGCCAATAAGTGCAGTGTCATCCTCTTTGGTAAAAACTCTGTACCCATGAACTACCACATAGGCAGCAATCTACTTAACACCGAATGTGTGATGAGACCTTGGGACCCAGGTGGACAGTAGTCTCTCCTTTGATAGTCACATCGCCACAGTAGTCAGGAAGTCCTTCTACATGGCACACCTCATCATAAAAGGGTTCTCATCCAGGAAAAAAGAGGTCATTGTTCCCCTCTGCTCGACACTCATTAGACCCATTATAGAGTACAATGCCCCTTTTGGAATGTACCTCACAAGATGTCTGGAGCATCTGGAAAGGCCACAGAAGTACCTCAAAAAGAGGATTACTGGCCTCAAACAAATGCTCTACACTAACCGTCTCAAAAAACTCTAGCTTTACTCCCTAGCATATCGTCTACTCCGAGGTGATCTCTGCTTAATATATAAAGCTATGTCAAACCCAGAGCTGTTGGACATGCTACACCTAAAGAAATCCCAATCCCTCCAAGCTACATGCTCTAGGGACCTAAACCTTGTCACCACAATAAACAGGACATGCTGGAGGAGGGATAGATTCCTGTCCCAGAGACTTCCCATACTTTGGAACAGGCTACCCATCTATGTCAAGCAAAGTTCTTTATTTGCACTCTTCAAGAAAAATCTTGATGAGTGGATGGGGAATAGGAAATATACCCCGTGGATCACTTCTGTGTATCTGCTTGAAAGTGGCACAGGAAAATAACTTTCTTGGGTGGCGTAAGCCAGGGAACCTTGTTGGCTAGGCTTACATAGGCCCTTGGGCCGATAGCCTAGTACCTACCTATGAATCTATGATGGTCCTCAAAAAATGCTATTATTTTATTAAGGACATACCATATACTGTTTTCACTAGAGAGTAAAGTGTCCTTTTGCCACTGTATAAGATAGGTAGCTGTAAGACTAAATACTGAATATTATATAGCATTCTGTTCATATATCTCTGTATTGATTCACAAGCTAGAAAGAATTCAGAGATAATTTAATAGGAAGATCATAAAAGTCAGACAACAGGAATTATATGACCATGCTTAAGATACTGTCTCTTATTTTGGTAAGATACAGATTGATCAGAGAAGATCTGGGGATCTTATCTTAATTTATAATTGTGTGACCAATTATAGAATAACAGATAATATGGGTATTGGTGTTAAAAAACAACTTAATTGACATGAGAAACAAAAAGAGATTTGTAAAGTTTTTTTTTTTGTGTAAGTGCTCTGGGAAGATGATCCTTTGACCACAGGGCAGTTTTTTTTTTGTGGAATGCTCTTCACATTTGAGTTAGAAAGGATGAAAGCTTGACAACTTGCAGGCATTTAAGGAAGGCCTTGACGACTGGTTAGGAAAAAGATGGCAAGCTCCATCATTGACAGGAGGCAAAATATTCATAGAAGGCCTGAAATAAGGCTCCAGGTTTGAAAAATATACATTTAATATATTGTGTAAAATGTGTGCTCATGTAATGTTTATATTATACCAAAAAACTCAAGATAAGAAAAACAGACTTTGCTTCACTCGGCTGCCAAGGTGAATTTCTTGACATCCATGTCTCGAGCTGGGTGTGATCAGAAGACTCAGTCATAATACTATACATCTGGGATAATGTACAGATAGAGGTAGATATGTGCAGGTACTTATAAACACTTTTCCTGGATTCACTAATACCTACACTAAGTGTACACTATTCTGAGTGAACACACAACACAAGCATAACTCACACCTTCTTCCTCCTAATTTTAGTTTTCCTACTGATTTTCTTGCAGCTTTAAATATCAAGGGGGACTTACCACAAAGTATAGACTACATGAAGACTTAGTCTAATCTTTCCAAGTGACTAGAAACACAAAAATGTGGTAGGGATGTTTTTGAATATGGAGTTAATAAATCTAGCCCTTTGTGTAATTCTGAACTTTGACAGCTAATTATAATAAATAGTTTGTATGTTATTATGTACAGATAAAAGTGGATTATGTCCAACTCTTCATAATAAACACTTTGCGTGATTGCATACAGTAATCCACAGAGGAGGTGGATTACTTACAGACTATTTGCTTAATGATTTTACCATATTTAGTCCAGTTTTGCTTATCGTCAGTCTGTATTTCAGTTTTACTGCTCACCATGACTCATGAAGTGCTTCGGAAACAGACAACTTTGTAAACGGAATCTTGCACTAATTATAATAAACCCTTATGAATCTGTACAGATGAACTGAATGTGAATTATGTACACAAATCACAATAAACAGACAGTGCGTGATTATATTTAGATGGAAATGGCTTAAATATGAATTCTGCTGGAATATGGACACCTTCAATAGGGCGGCCACGGTAGTGCAGCAGTTGGCGTTGCCACCTCACTGCAAGAGGTACTCTGGTTTGATTCATGGCTGGGGTGCCCTCTGTGTGGAGAATGCAGTTCTCCCTGTGGTCAAGTGAGTTTTCTCCAGGTGCTCTGGTTTCCTCCCACATCCCAAAGACATGCTGTAGGTGGATTGGACACTC
>NC_056744.1:1400882029-1400904529 GCF_019279795.1 Protopterus annectens
ATGGGCTTTTTTTTCTTGTATAGTAGTATTATTATTTATTCATTAAACATTTTATAGGCCCACTGAGAAGCCCACTACAATGAAAAGGTTGCCTACCCCTGAATTAAAACATAAAAACACATTGGTAGGTACACATTAAAGGACAGAGTATACACAGGACCAAACATAAAGGCTTATAATGCAAAATGGAATAGATGCTTATCATAATAAGGGCAGACTTTAGAAGGCTGAAATTAAAATATTACGAAGTCATAAATCACCTATAATCATGTGTTATAAGCCAATTATAGTCAAGCAGATTCCCAGTAATCAATGGATGCAGTCAGTTATTGTGAATTAATAAAAATCATGTATTAGGCATTTTAGTCCTACATTATTTGTTTATATTTGCTTCAGTACGACGCTTAATGGTACGTCTGACTGCTCATTGCATACAATACTGATATATGAAGGAATGCACAGTATTATTTCAGTGGTATCACATCGAAACAATGGATATGTTATTTCTTTGTGTATGCATGAGTGTGCAAGTGTTTTAGTGGTGGCTCTTTCCCTGAGTTGTAGCAACACTGGAGTGAAAACAACAAAGTAAAGGGGTGTGTGGGGTGTTAGGGGCTTACCCCCTAAAAAAAATAAGCTTCTGTTAGCAGGGGATTTTTTGTATGCACAAAACCATTTCCTTGTCCTGAACTATTGATATATAGTGCACGAGTGCATATGAGAGTGTTTTTTCTGCAGTAGACCCTGGGCAGATGTGTTTCAATGGGCTTGAGGGTTCAATGTATCGTAATACAATCAGCATTTTTCTAGCAGGAATTGGAACTTAGAGAAACAGCAGCCCATGTTTTTCTATCTGGTTTTGCACTTGAAGTTATGTCCTGTGTCTTCTTATACCTTTTAATGACTGTACAGAAATGTTTCCATTGAGTTTCATCCTTGTCAGACCTTTCTCCCTAATTTAGTGTGCAGTTCACTAAAAAGAGTACTGTAAAAATTAGAATTCCATTGTGATTTGTTGAAAAGTGTGATCTGAATGAATGCACCATGTGCAAGTCAGATAAGGCTTACTTACACCCATTGCTTGGCTCACCTTGGTCACTTAAAATTCTCTCATTCTGTATCCTCACCATTAAAGATCATGTGTGCAAACTGACAAAATCTTATATGTTGTCAAAATGCATTTCCTCATCAGTTGCTTACCTTGGCTGTCTTTCTGTTATTTAAATTTGCATTTCACTTTTCTTTTTACGGTAATGCCCTCTATAACCATAACATGCTCTACCATCACTGATTAATCTGCAGGAAATTCTGCTTCTTCTGATGTGATGACCTTATGTGGGGGTCAGTAGTGTCTATTACCTAGTCAGCAAGAGGGATAAAGGTATACAGAGAAAGGATTTTCAGATTGGGTCAGATTTACTTGTATTTTTGCCTAATTTTCAATTTTAAGGTTAGTTAAATGTTGTTAGTTAAGCCACTCTTCAAACCCCAGTGCATTACATGTTCCTTCTATGTGAAAACAGATATGAAGGCTGCTTCTGTTGCACTGTCACAGAAGCACAACACATACAACACAACATTTGTAATTCTTAATTGTCTTTGATTTCCCCTTATATTACTGACTCTTATCTTCCATCTATCTCTGATTTTTGTGTAATGCCCCTGATTTTACCTCATACTTTTACCCTGTCCTTCCCTTATAAAATGTTTGATTTTCTAGTAAATCATTCAGAATTACAGTCTGACACTAATGATAGATATTAGAGTTTCATAGTTTATGGCTAATTTTGCCCAGAAAATGCAAGCTAATGCAAACTCTTGTCCATACTGCAATCAGCCCATTTGCAGCATTAACCCAACACAATCCAAATGACACATAGCCCACAAACTCAGTGTACCACTCAGCCGCAGCCCATAAGGCATAACAACATACCCAACACTCTAGTCATAGGTGACTCTATAGTCAGGCACACTGATGTTCCACTCACCAGGCTAAACAAAGAGAAAGTTACTGTCAGCTGCCTGTCGGGTACCAGGATTCGCCACATAATGCACACATTCAGGTCACTCCACAACAAGTACAAATATGACTCTGTCATTGTCCATGTTGGTGTGAATGACCTGAGACATTCCTCCCTGGACTACATGAAAAGATACATGGAGGAGTGTTCCGATCTTGTAGCCCAGGCAGGTATGACCCTATCCCTGAGTAGTATCTTGCCATCACCCAGAATGATATCACAGTGCAAGGACAAAATGATTAACTTCAACAATTGGCAAAGCTTCTGGTTTAATTCTAAGGGGATCCAGTAGCTGTCTGCCTGGTATGACATGATCGACAGACCATGATGCTTTGCCAGAGATGGCCTGTACCTGTCGCCCTTGGGATTCCGGATACTGGCTAAGGCTCTTGCCACCCTTATAGTGCCTTTTTAGGCAAGGTTCAAATGACAAATTCACCAGTATAACAGGAACAAGCAAGCAGATTCTGAGGGTAATGCTACTCAATGCTAGAAGTCTAAATTTCAAAATGCACTTATTCAAGGCACTCTTTGAAATGGAGAACATCAACATCTGTGCAGTGACAAAAACCTGGCTCAAGGCTCCAGAGAGCACCCCTGCATTAAAATGCTATAATTCATAGCACACCTTCCAGCCACCTAACCTGGACTGAAACCCTAAAGGTAGAGGCGTGTCCATATTTATTAATCTTAGTTGCTCAGCATAATGCATCTGAGATTATCCAAGTGCAACTGACTCTGGGCAAGACCGCAATCCAAACTGTAGCTTGCTACAGATTCCCCACCATGCCCCAGGATTCCCACTCCTCATTTCTCGATACACTGGAAAATATTAGGGTATAACCCAGCACCCTAATAATGGGTGATTTCAACTACCCCACCATTAACTGTACCATGTAACAACACTTTTGCGCAATGTTTTCTGGAATTCATAAATTCCAACACCTTGGATCAACTTATCCATACCCCCACAAGGGGCAGCAATATCCTAGACCTGGTCATTACCAACATTGGTGACCGGTGTGCCACACCAGAGGTCAATTCCTCGTTGGTCAGATCCAACCACAAACTAATCACCCTAGTCATCCACATCCCGCCCCCACCCCCATTAAGGAAACCACTGTAAAAAATTTCTCCAAAGCCAACTTCACGCTTCTTAAGACAGAAGTGGCAAACTTCACAACACCCATGCAGACGGACAATAGAGGTACGACTGCTGAATCCTACACAAATGCACTTTATAAGCACTTATACGAGTGCATGGATCATGCTATCCCTAACAGAACTAAGATGCTATCCTCCAAAAAAATGAAGCCAATCTGGTAGCCCCCTGCCATAAACAAACTCTACAACAGAAGAAAGAAACTGTTGCAAAAAAGAGTAAAATCCCATGACTGCAGGAACTCACTGGGCAGCCTCAGTAAGAAAAGTACAGTTGTGTACACTTACCATAAATGTAGATGTTCGAGTGTATTCACTGTTGCAGTCATTACATTTGGGTAATCATGCTGGCAGGTTGCCCTCAGTCGGCCTGAATTCCAAAGTCTTGGATCCTGCATCGGTTGCTGTTGCCCCTTCCCTGACGTCAGGTCGTCAGGGGTACAAAAGATGCAGCCGACACAATTTTCTTCAGTTTTTCTTGCCCCAGATGTCAGGTGCCCCCTAAAGGGTAGCCAAAATTTATATATATATAAAAATACATGCACCAATATAAAGTTTACCTTCATCTACAAGCAAATACACCACATAGGCTGTATAAATCAGAGAAGGAATGATAAGTTCAGCAGAAAGAAGGGGGATGGTGGGTGGGTAACCTGGACTGCAACAGTGAATACACTCGAACATCTACATTTATGATAAGTGTACACAACTGTACTATGTTCTTCATGTTTCACTGTTGCAGTCATTACATTTGGGTTGATTCCCAAAGCTATGGTTGGAAGGCTGGAGCTAAACAGCATTAGCAGCGGCTATGAGGCCCTGCAGAACTGCAGTGGCAAAGCCTGCCCTGGATTTAGAGTAGAGTGACAGATGATAATGCTTTGTAAAGGTGTGCACTTAACTCCAAGTAGCAGCCTCTAAAATGTCTTTGGTTGGTATTCCCCTGAGAAAGGCTGCTGAAGTAGCTGCAGCTCTGGTTGAATGCAGCCTAATGTCCTTAGGCACTGGCTTGTCATGCTGTAAGTAGCAGAAATGAATGCAGTGGCCTATCCACTTTGAAATAGTCTGCTTTGAGATAGCCTTTCCTTGTGATCCTGCAGCATATGCTACTAGTAATTGCTCTGTCTTCCTGAAAACTTTGGTTCTGTCCAAATAGAATCTAAGCTGTCTGCATAAGTCCAAAGAATGCAGAATTCTCTCTCCCTTGTTCTGTGGGTTTGGATAAAATGTTGGCAAATGAATAGTTTGGTTAAGAGCCACACTGGACACCACCTTAGGCATAAATGTTGGGTTTGTCCTCAGAGAGACCCTGTCTGGATAAAAAATGATAAAAGGTTCCACAGCCATGAGTGCCTGTAGCTCTGAAACTCATCTTGCAGAAGTTATTGCTAGGAGCACAGCAGTTTTCCAAGATAAAAATTTTATGTCAGCAGTAGCAGCTGGCTCAAAAGGAGACAGGGTGAGTTTTTCCAAAACATAGTTGAGGTCCCATGCAGGTATTGGTGATCTCATTGGAGGCCTTAAATTTTTGGCTCCTCTGAGGTACTGCCTTAATAAAGGATGGAAAAGACTGTTAGCTCTGTATTGTAATGAGCCGAAATGGCAGAGGCATGAATTTTAATTGATGAAAAAGATAGGCCTTTGTCCAGCATCTCAGTTAAATATTGCAAAATCTGAGGAATATTTGGTACTGCTGTATCAGTTCCTTGTGCCTGGTTCCAAGCACAGAATCTCTTCCATTTTCCAGCATAAGATTTTCTAGTACTAGGCCTTCTGGCTTCCAAAATGACATCCATCACAGCTTTACTGAGAGGTGTGTTTTGTATGACTGCATTATCCACCATGCTGCCAGGTTTAAGCTCCTGAGTTGGCTGTGCAGGATCTGATTGTTTTGTTGGGACAGTAGATGAGGTATTTGAGGTAAGGTCCAAGTTGGGCATTGAGACAAGTTCCTTAGGATAGGATACCAGTACTGGTGGGGCCAGTCTGGGGCAATCAGTATCATCTTTGGCTTCTCCTGTCTGACCTTTAGGAGTACCTTGGGGAGGAGAGGCAGTGGAGGGAAGGCATATACTGATAGGTTTTTCCAGCTGAAAGATAAGGCATCCATTTTCCATGCTTGTCTGTGATAAGTCCTTGTGCAGAATCTCTTTAGTTGGAAGTTGTGAGGGGAGGCAAATAGATCTATGTCCGGGAATCCCCATTTCCTTGTTATCATGCTGAAGACTTGTGGATCCAGCTGCCACTTGTGGGGATCCATGAGGTTTCTGCTTAGTTCATCTGCCAGAGTATTTTCCTTTCCTGGCAGGAATTGTGCCTGCAGATGTACTTGTAAGTCAAAGCTGTGTCCCGCAAAGTCATGGCTAGTCTGCAAAGGGGGTAAGAATGTGTGCCCCCCTGCTTGTTTATGTACCACATGACTGTGGTGTTGCCTGTCTTTATCAGTAGTTGGCCCAGATGAAATAGGTCCTTGAAGGCTGTCAGGGCATTTTGAACAGCTAGCATCTCTTTCTGATTGATATGTAGATGCATTTGGTTTGCAGACCATGTGTCCTGAATGCATCTTCCCGCCATGTGAGCCCCCCAGGCATAATCTGATGCATCCATTGTTAGGTTCTGCCTGGCTGGGGGTAATGTAAATGGCTGTCCCTTGTTCTGGTGACAAGCCTTTGCTCACCATCAAAACTCCTGTTGCAGGCAGGGAATGAGAGTAATCATTGTTTCCAGGCTGTGGCAATGTTGAGTCCAAACACTTTTTAGGTACCATTGAAGTTTCCTCATATGCAGTCTTGCATATGGAATTAGAAGTATGCAGGATGCCATGAAGCCCAAAGCCTGCAGAATTATTCTTGCAGATAACTGGGCCTTTGTTGCCAATATTTTGAAATAGATAGTCAGTTGTCTTTGTTTGTCTGGCATGAGATAAGCCATCTGGGCAGTTGTATTTAAGCTTGCACCCAGGAATATTATCTCTTGAGAGGGCACTAATTTTGATTTCTTTTCATTGACTGTGTACCCTAGGCATGTTAGAAGTGTTTTCACAAACGCCAGATGCTGTAGAAGAATGTCCTTGTTCTCTGCTTGAATTAGGCAGTCGTCCAAGTAAGGATATATTTGTATTCCTCTTTGTCTGCAGAATGTAATTACTGGTGCCAGGCACTTTGTAAAGACCCTGGGCACAGTAGATAAGCCAAAGGGCAGTGCAGAGAATTGGTAATGGATTGAGACAGCCTTGAATCTGAGGTATCTTCTGCATGATTGTCTGATTGGGACATGCAGGTATGCCTCTTTTAGGTCTGAAGTCACAAGCCAAGCCTTCTTGCCCAGCATGGGCAGAAGCTGCTGCAAAATCAACATTTTGAATTTTGGTATATATAGGAATGTGTTTAGAATAGATAGGTCCAGTATTTGTCTCCAGGCCTTGTCTTTTCTGGGTACCAAGAACAGTCTTGAGTAAAATCCTTGTCCATGCTCTTGCTCTGGTACTTGTTGAATGGCCCCCATGTCCATGAGGGATGAGACTTGCTTTTGTGCCTCTGCCCATTGATTTTTTGGCAGATCTGGCCAACCGTTTGCCTTTGGCAGGGTATGAAAGTGGAACTTGTAGCCTTGTCACACTATGTTTAGAACCCACTTGTCCTGGGTTATAATGCACCAATTTTAAGAAAAAAGTGCTATTTTTCCCCCTAAGAGTGCTGCCAGGAGATAAGTGCTTGGTGCAGGCAGGGGAAGTCATTGGGACTATTTCCTGTATGGTTGTGATTTGTCTTCTCCAACTTTGGAGGTAGAAGCACCCCATTGCTTTGACCTGTATAAACCTTGTGTCTGGGATCTGCCTCTAGGGCATCTGGATCTGCCCCTTTGAGGTCTGTCTGACACAGGAAAGGACCAATTCTTTGTAGGCCAGTGTCTACTAAACCTAGGTGGCTGTACTTGTAAAAGATCTTTGACAGTTTGCATAGATTTAGCTTTGTCCTCCATTTTCTTTAACACCTCTTCTGCCTTAACACCAAACAAAGTATCATGCTGTAAAGGTGCATCTAATAATTTAACTGAAATGATCAGGCAGATTTTGTTCCTTTAACCAAGCATGCCTCCTAATTACAGAACCCATAACTGCGGCCCTGCAGGAGGCCTCCAAAGAATCAAAACCACATTGCAAAGTATGCTTTCCAACTTGTTCAGCTGCATGCAATAAATCCTGCATTTCCTTGTTTTCTGCACATTCAGAATTTAACATTTTCTGTTTAAGCAATGCCATGACATGTTGCTGATATTTGAGCATATGAAACTAACAGTTTTTAGGCCCTTATAGCCAAGATAGCAGATGCGTAAACCTTTTTTCCCCATCTATCCAGTGCCCTAGAATCTCTGTCAGAGGGGGTAAGTTTGTTTGCAGTGGAAGCCCTAACTCCTTTGGGACCCTGTGAGATAGTTTCTGGGTCTGCTGCAGGGTTTTTGAAAAGGAATTTATGAGAGTCAGAAGCCCTGTAATATCTATCAGGCTTAACAGGAGCTGGAGGTAAGGAGTCAGGGGTCAGACTAGACTCTGAAAACACGTCAGCTACAATGTCTAACACAGGTGGAATGGCTAGAGGCCTGTGTTGAGGTAGTAAAAGGAAATCCCTGAGCCTCTTTTTAGATTCTGAAAAATCTTGGCTCTCCCAGTGGAAATGCTCCCTCATGGTATGCGAGGTTTCTCCAAAAGAGTAGTCCTCAGGAGGAGAAGCTAAAGGAATAGAGTCTTCAGCATCAGAATCCTCATGGGGGGGGGGGGGGGAGAATATTCCTGATCAGAAGAGGAATCAGAAGAAATAGAAACCTGATCTGAAGATTCATAGTCTGTCTCTTGTCTAGGCCTCTTATCAGGAGGGGGATGGGAACCCCTGATCAAGGTAATCAAGTCTTCGGCCATTTTGAGCATCTGTTTTTTGGGCATAGAGGCCTGTCCACGTGGCTCTTGAGTTTGTTTCTTTGCTTTAGAAGGTGCTTTAGTCTTTGCCTTTGAAGCTGAAGATGGTTTAATGTAAAGATGTTTAGGTCTGACTACACCCTCAGAAGCCGGTGCCTGCTCAGCGGCTCCAGACCCATCTGAGGGAATAGTGTCCGAGGCTCCAATACCTTGAGTTTCCAGTGGCATAGCCAACTCCATGTGGGAGTCAGTAGCGGCCTGCGACTCTAAAGTAGCGGGCATCAGGGGCTGCGAAAGTGCTTCACTGAGAAATGGCGAACCGGGGACTGGCTTAGGAGAAGCTTCTTCGTCAGTTTTGGGCCTTGGTTGTCTATCTCTCTCCTTTTCTTTGCATTTTTTGTGAACTCCAGTAGTCGGATGGCTATCCGACAACATTTCTGGATAATTAAACCTGCGTCCAAAATAGTTTAATGCAAAATCATACCGACGATTAATAGTGCGTTGGTTAAATCTAGCACAAAACCGACAATCTGAAACGTTGTGATCAGGGCCTAGGCAAGGAATACAGTAAGAATGAAAGTCCTTTTGAGGTATTTGCTTTCCACAAGAAATACAATTATTAACTTTTTCTAACATCGGTCTGGAGCAAGAAAAAAGTTTCCCCAATGGGGTACTTAGCTTTATTGAAGACTTCGGATCTGAAACTCGAACACGAAAATCTCAGGAGTCGTCCGACCGCCACTTGCGAACTGCTTCTGCTTCGGGCACCGCACAGCAAGAAAGACTTAAGAAAATGCCATCAGCTGCCACTTTTATACCCCTGATGACCTGACGGCAGGGAAGGGGTGACAGCAACTGACGTAGGACCCAAGACTTTGGAATTCAGGCCGACAGAGGGCAACCTGCCAACAGGATTACCCAAATGTAATGACTGCAACAGTGAAACACGAAGAACATCTGAGATCCCCCTCATAAAATCCTCCAAAGCTAGTTATGAAAACAAAATTGCCACTGATTCTAAAGAAAACCACAAAGCGCTCTATAGCTATGTCAAGAATCTCAATGACAACACTCAGGTCTGCTCTGAGTTACAGCACAATGGCAATAAATTTACAGAACCAACTGATATTGCCAACATCCTGGCAGATAGGTTCAGTGCTAACTTTACCCCCCCCCCCCCTCACCTCCTAAAGGGCCTATCTCTATACCGGGAGAATGCAAAGTTCTTGTAATCATGGCTGCACAGGTAAAAGCCACACTCTCCAAAGCCAAGAACCAGCATCCATGGGACCGGACAACATCCCAGGCTGCGTTCTACATGAAATACTGAACGAACTGGCACCCCACCTAAGTACCATGTTCAATCATAGCCTCACCTCAGGCTTTGTGCCCACTGAATGGTGCACAGCGACTGTTATCTCACTCCACAAAGGGGGTGCTACCACGGACCCCGGGAACTACCGCCCCATTAGCCTAACGAGCCTGGTCTGAAAGGCCATGGAACATGTCATCATGGAACTTATAAACAAAGACAATGGTAATCTCCAAACTCTGGACCCCACCCAGTTTGGGTTTGTAAAAGGCAAATCATGTCTCCTAAACCTGATAGACTTCTTTGAAGCAGTCACCAAAGCCGTAGACAAGGGTATGGTGGTTCACACAGCCTGTCTAGATCTCACCAAAGCTTTTAACACCATCCCCCGCTTTGGAATTATAGATAAACTCACTAAACTAGGTATAAATCCCTATGTCACAAGATGGTTTGCCAACTGGCTCACTGACAGAACCCACACTGTGAAAGTAGCAGACTCCAAATCCAACTTCAGACCAATGACAAGTGGAGTACCACAGGGTTCAGTCCTGGGTCCTCTCCTGTTTGGTATCTACTTCTCTGAAGTACAGGCTAACACAGAAGGTCTTTGGCTAATGAAGTTCACAGATTACTGCAAACTAGGAGCCTTAATCAAAACTCCTAACAATGTGGACATCCTACAAAAGGGCCTCACTGAGACAGATGCCTGGTGTCAAAGCCATGGCCTCAAGTTCAATGCCAAAAAGTGCATTGTCATCCCCTTTGGTAAAAACTCTGTACCCATGAACTACCACATAGGCGGTAGTCTACTTATCACTGAAAGTGTGATAAGAGACCTTGGGACACAGGTGGAAAGTAGTCTCTCCTTTGATAATCACATCGCCACAGTAGTCAGGAAATCCTTCTAAGTGGCACACCTCATCATAAAAGGTTTCTCCTCCAGGAAAAAAGAGGTCATTGTTCCCCTCTACTCATCACTCATTAGACCCATTATAAAGTACAACACCCCTTTTGGTATGTACCTCACAAGACATCTACAACAACTGGAAAGGCCACAGAAATACCTCACAAAGAGGATTACCAGCCTCAAACAGATCCCCTATGCAGACTGTCTCAAAAAACTCCAGCTTTACTCCGTTGCATATCGCTTACTCAGAGGTGATCTCTGCCTAACATACAAAGCTATGTGAAACCCAGAGCTGTTGGACATGCTCCACTTAAAGAAATCACAATCCCAGAAATCACAGTCCCTCTGAGCTACATGCTCTAGGGACCTAAACCTTGTCACCACAATAAACAGAACATGCCGGAGGGATAGATTCCTGTCCCAGAGACTTCCCATACTCTGGAACAAATACCTATCTATATCAAACAAAGCTCCTCATTAGCACTCTTCAAGAAAAATCTTGATGATTGGATGGGAGATAGGTAATTCACCCCGGGGATCACTTCTGTGGCTCTACTCGACAGTGGCACAGGAAAATTATTTTTTTGGGCGGCGAAAGCCAGGGTAACTTTTTGGCTAGGCTTATAAAGGCCCTAGGGCCAATAGCCTAGTACCTACCTATGAACCTATGAATCTATAACAGTGCAAAATGTAGTAGATTAGTTGTAGCAAGTCAATGAAATAAATGTAAGAAATAACTTATTCTGCTTTTGGAGTCTTAAGGAATTTCTGCTTTGTCCCAATGATTAATCACCACTCTACAGCCTGGCAAAAACAAGCACAGCCCCCTGCAGACACAGGGTTTACATAACAGAAAAGATGGAAGAAACTAGAAGCTCAAATTACTACCCAGTCCTGCTAGACCCTGCTCTTTCAACCAGTCACTCATGCTAGAGAAGGTCAGGCAACCCAGTTACTCTCAATACCAGAGAAGACAAGGCACTATCAGCAGAAGATGGCTGCCAGAAACACAGGAAACACAGCAAATGAAACAACCAGGCCTGGCTAACAGCAGGCCTCTATCCAGACTATGCTACATAACGAAAACACAGAAACCTCACAATAAATGCACAGAAAAGCACAGAGAGAGGCCTCACAAACAATAAATACAACTCTCAATATGAAAAAGCAGTTCGCAGTTTAGTAATTCAGTAAAAATGCAGTTATAGTAATAAACACTATTATAGCTACTAGCTACACAATTTTAGGCAGAGAACACTACATACATGCTTATCACAGCAGAAAAACAGCAGTGAGCCACTAAATGAAAGTTTTAAACACATAAAAGAGCAAGGAGACTCTAGGGAAATGCTTTTAACTGCAAATAAATCAGTTGTATGATACACTCCTTGGCAGGAAATCAGAATAAACAAACATAAGTTTAACAAACTGAGAAGATTTCCAGTTAGTACCTTATACACAGTGAAACTACCTGCCAGAAACACAGGAAACTCAACAAACTAAACAACCAGGCCTGGATAACAGCAGGCCCCAATCCAGACTATGCAACCTGACAAGAACACAGAAATCTATTTAAAAAGGCACAGATAAAGCACTCACAAACAGAAAATACAACTCTCTGTATGAAAAAGCAATTTACAGTTAAGTAATTCAGTAAACATGCAATCACGGTAATGAAACAATATCTAGCAATACAAAATACATTTAGAACAGTATAAAACAGTACACAAAAGCAGTGAAACAGTAAAAATAGCTTTATAACAGTGCAAAATGTAGCAGATTAGCTGTATAGCTGAATTATAAGTGCTAAGAAGTGCAATTCAATGAAATAAATGTAAGAAATAACTTATTCTGCTCTTGGCGTCTTAGGGAATTTCTGCTTTGTCCCAGTGATGAATCACCACTCCACAGCCTGGCTACCATACCATGTGTCCTGTATACATATACTGTCATACATCCTGTGCACACTGCTTATATGCTTAAAGTATTCAAGCTATCATACCGTGTGTCCTGTATACAAATACTGTCACACATCCTGCCCACACTGTTAATATACTTAAAGTATTCAAGCTACCATAACATGTGTCCTGTATGCATATACTGTCTCACATCATGTGTGCACTGCTTATATGCTTAAAGTATTCAAGCTACCATACCATGTGCCCTGTGTACATATATTGTCGCATATCCTGTGAGCACTGCTTATATGATTAAAGTATTCAATCTACCATACCATGTGCCCTGTATACATATGCTGTCACACATCCTGTGCGCACTGCTTATGTGCTTAAAGTATTCAAGCTACCATACAGTGTGTCCTGTATACATATAATGTTACACATCTTGTGCACACTGCTTATGTGCTTAAAGTATTCAACCTACCATACTGTGTGTCCTGTATACATATACTGACAAACATCCTCTATGCACTGCTTATATGCTTAAAGTCCTGTTCATAGGTTCATAGCTTCATAGGTAGGTATTAGGCTATCGGCCCAAGGGCCTACGTAAGCCTAGCCAACAAGATTCCCTGGCTTATGCCACCCAAGAAAGTTATTTTCCTGTGCCACTGTCGAGCAGAGACACAGAAGTGATCCCCTGGGTGTATTTCCTATTTCCCATCGACTCATCAAGATTTTTCTTGAAGTGTGCTAATGAAGAACTTTGCTTGACATAGATGGGTAGCCTGTTCCAGAGTATGGGAAGTCTCTGGGACAGGAATCTATCCCTCCAGCATGTCCTGTTTATTGTGGTGACAAGGTTTAGGTCCCTAGAGCATGTAGCTTGGAGAGATTGGGATTTTTTTAGGTGTAGCATGTCCAACAGACCTGGGTTTGACATAGCTTTATATGTTAGGCAGAGATCACCTCAGAGTAGGCGATATGCTATGGAGTAAAGCTAGAGTTTTTTGAGACAGTCAGTGTAGGGCATTTGTTTGAGGCTGGTAATCCCCTTTGTGAGGTCAAAAGGAATCCAGAGACAGCGCACACAATCCGCACTTTATTCAAAGTATAAAACGTCCAAAACTAGATCACAAAGTTCGTAAACGCTATTACACATCCAGTACATGTTTTGGCCAGCCTGTAGCTTAGACTTCATCAGACAAAATGAATTAACTAATTAAGCATTATATAAGCCAATACATTTAAAAGGACCAATAACATTCAAGCATCTAAGTTAAAACCAATGAAAATAGTGACAGTCTGAGGAGCTCATTATAATAAAATTGTGAGTGATTTAAAATCATCTAATAAATATGTAAAAACTTTTCCTTTAAAATAATTACAGTATTTAAAAGCAGAGGTATTGATTAAAAAATATTGTAGTCAATTAGGTTTCTAGAACCCACAATATAATGAAGCTGTTAGGTTAAAACTGATAAATGTATTTATGTGCACAGTAATTGTAGTAGGTACATAAAAACAGAAGCATAGACAACAGTGCCCTCTACTGTTCATAGAACTACTTAATGCGTTTCAAACTTGAATTGATCTCAGTTTGAGAGCTGGAATAATTGAGATACATTCATTTAAGCCTGGTGATTTGTTGGCCTCTAATAAAATTTGCCAATACAGTTCCCTGTATTCAAGCCATTCTTCCAGGGACCTCCTCTTATTTCTTTTTAACTTGTTCTAAAACAAAAAGGAGAATGTGGCTTCTTTACAGTTCTTTGTGTGTTTGTACAATGCATTGGTGTCCTTTGCTTTTTGTATCTCATATAAATGTTCATAAATCCGCCTCTTCAATACTCTTTCTGTTTTCCCAACATAATACGAACTGCATTTTGTACACATTGCAAGGTAAACCACTCCCTGGGACTCACAGTTGAATGAACCAGTGCTATATATATTAATGTCCCTTATTTCAATGTAAATTTCTCTCTTGTTGGAAATATAGGGACATTGTTTACAGTGCCCACAATGAAATGTTCCATATGAGGTGTTATTAAGGCATGCCCTCTCCAAGTAGTGATGAGGATCTTTTTGAGATTGTTCTCTAAAACTTTTTTATGCTACGTGCATTTTATATACCATTTTGGTGTTTTTCCTTTTATGTTCGGTATATCTGAGAAAGAGATGAATTTTTCCCACTCATTGAGGATCATGCTTTTATCTTGGAGTTGAAGCCATTAAATTCCAAGATAAGTGCTGATTGATAGTCAGATTCAACTGGGGTATGATTTATGTTGATGTTGGTCTGACTCTTAGTGGTGTGCTCACTTAAGGCTTTGTCATTTAGACATCCTTTATGGGTTTAAATTTGGTCTTTCTGTGTTGTTCAACTTCCATTCTAATGTTTTTATGAACTTCAGTGGGTATCCTCTAGCGAGGAACATGGCTTCTAGCGTGTTACATTCCACATAAAAATCTTCGTCCTTGCTTGTCATTCGACAACCTCTAACAAATTGTCCTTTGACAATGTTTCTTTTGCAGTGGGGGGGGTGTGCACTAAGAAAGTGTAGGTAGGAATTGCAGAACGTATTTTTCCGAATATTTTGGTCCCAAAATCTTTAGAAATTTTGTTCTTTTGGACCTCCACATCCAAGTAGTGAAGGCCGTCTACCGAGCTTGTGTGTGTAAAGCTCAAAAGAGGTGGTGTGGTTGATATACTCCAAAAAGAGATAGTTGGTCACTACCCCAGTCCAAAGATAACAATATCGTCAAGAAAATGTCGATATAAGGACCAATATTGTCGAATTCAGAATTCAAAATGTAGTTCAATTCCCAACCTGCAAGGACTATGTTAGCATAAGTGGGTGCACACTTGCCCCATTGCTACCCCTTTTGTTTGCTGGAAAAATTCTCCATTAAATGTTAGAAAGTTATTTTTCAAAATGTTGTCCATAAGTCCCACTACAGCAACCTTTTCTATGTGTGTCAAGGTATTGTCCATAAAAATAATGTCCTCAAAGATCCTCATTCCTTCATTGTGTGGATACAAGTAAAAAGGTCCACCACATCAATGGTAACAAAAATTAAATTCTCGAATAGAGGGTAGATGTAATGTTCCTAAGTAGGTCCCATGAGTCTTTCAGAATGTGACTAAAGTTGTTGCAAATATGTTTGATCTTGTTGTCCACAAATTTGGCCATAGGCAGCGTCTTTGAGCAGTCAGCCGACACGATCGGTCTGAGTGGTGTGTCGCTACATTCTTGTGGACCTTGAATACCAAATATAATTGGAACCTTTGGTTTAGGCACTGATAGAAACTTATGCATGTTGTTGTTTATTGTTCCTTCAATAATCATGTGATCAAGTGCCATGTCTATCTTTTGATAAGCCACTTCAACCTCATCCATGGAAACATTTCTATACTTGGTTTCTTCACGAAGAATATTGTTCATTTTTCCTTCGTATATAATGTTCTCCATTATAACTACTCCTCCTCCCTTATCTGGTTTCATGATTCTAATTGATGTGTTCTTCTTTAATTCTTCTAGTGTTGCATATTCCTCCTTTGTTAAGTTGTACTTTAAATGTTGTTGTTTAAATTCTTCTGAATCCCATTTTCCAATACCATCTCAAGGTTTTTCAGTTGTGGGAGAAGCGGAGGGTTGTAAATGCTACGTCTTGTAAGGCCACCTTGTGGTTGTTCAGTGTTAGATGGTGCTGGAGGTAAAGTAGCTTTCAAGTTAATTTTCCTAAGAAACAGCTTCATATCAATAATGGTTTTAACTAGGTCTCCTCGAGTACTTGGAATGAATTTAAATCCCTTACTGAGGAGATCAAAGTGTCCCTTATTTAAAATGATATTGCTAAAATTGTAAATAGAAAAATTATTGAGGGAATGTGTAGTACCTGTATGTAAGATCTCAGTATCACCATTGGTGTCACTCTCAGTAAAAGATGCAGAAAGGGTTAAAGGACTAGTGAGTGGGGAACAGTGGTGGTGGGGGTATAGAGGGTATTCCTTAATACCTCCCTCTCCCCTTTTCCCCCCCCCCTCTCTGAAAATTCTGAGGGCCTTGCCCTTTTCTGTGAACATTATATGGTAACTCTAGGTCCTCTAATGGGGAAATTCATTGTCATAGTCCTCAAAAACCCATTCTGTGTTTTTATTTTTATATTGACCTTTATAATTATTACCTCTCATGTAGTCAGTCTGGTTTTTGACATTATGTGCGTTTCCCTGAATGGTGGGGATGGGTAATTCGCATTGTTTTTATATTCATCCAAGTCCCTCTTAAGTTTATTAATTTTCCTCTGCTCTAGCGTTTTACATTTTGCATCTATTTCTAACCTTAAATTAAAATATTTGTCTTTTCCTGTTTTATTTGAAGAACAAATCATGTTTGATAAAATTATCTAAAGCAACAATTTCATCCTCAAGGTCAGCTAACTGTTTAGTGTTTTCTTTAATAATGCGTCATAAAATTTCTAAACCACATCTATTAAAATGTCTATAAGGTCTTTATGGTATGCAGTCCCTATCTCAACATTATTAGGGTATTTCCAAACCCTGAGCCCCTTAGGTACAATATTGTGCTTAATGCAGGTTGTAAGATACGAATTTTCAATGCATAACATTTTGTATTTGTACATACATTTATGCAATTTATCTAATTTAACACTATAGGAATCACCATCCTGTGGTGAATCATCATTATTCGTGGAAATATTAAATCCACGTTGGTTATGTAGCCAGTCAGTTAAATTGTCATTGTTAAAATACTCATTAGGTGGTGGAATCGGAACAGTACCTGGAGCATTACTGCCCGTAGCTTTAGAAGTAGTCCCAACACGCCCATTGATGGCTTGTGCTCCGGAAGAAAGTTCTACTGTAGTTGAAGAGCCCAAAATAGCTGGTGTAATGGCAGGGTCAAATGTGCCACCGTTCGGTTCTGCCCCATCTTCGGACGTAGAGCCGGAATCATGATATAGCCTTTTCCTCTTCTGTTTGGTTCCTCTCAACCTTCGGTCCCTTCCTGCTTGTTAGATACGTCCGTTGACTTCCTGCCAGTCAGAGCAACGCATCCGTGAGTAACTCTATCAGCTCAGTGAGCTGTCCGATAAGCTTGGGGTCTGCCCAACTTCGTCACGGCAAGATGAGTGTGAGCTGTCTGCCATAGCTGTGCTCCCAACCAAGAAAACAGCCAAAAGGAGCCAGCAAAACACAAAACTGATAACAAAAGGAATCCAGAGACAGCACAATCCGCACTTTATTCAAAGTATAAAGCGTCCAAAACTAGATCACAAAGTTAAGAACGCTATTACACATCCAGTACATGCGTTTTTCGTCAGCCTGTAACTTAGACTTCATCAGACAAAATGAATTAACTAATTAAGCATTATATAAGCCAATACATTTAAAAGGACCAATAACATTCAAGCATCTAAGTTAAAACCAATGAAAATAGTGACAGTCTGAGGAGCTCATTATAATAAAATTGTGAGTGATTTAAAATCATCTAATAAATATGTAAAAAACTTTTCCTTTAAAATAATTACAGTATTTAAAAGCAGAGGTATTGATTAAAAAATATTGTAGTCAATTAGGTTTCTAGAACCCACAATATAATGAAGCTGTTAGGTTACCCTTTGTGAGGTACTTCTGTGGCCTTTCCAGCTGCTGCAGATGTCTTGTGAGGTACATTCCAAAAGGGGCATTGTACTGTATAATGGGTCTAATGAGTGTCGAGTAGAGGGGAACAATGACCTCTTTTTTCCTGGATGAGAACCCTTTTATGATGAGGTGTGCCATGTAGAAGGACTTCCTGACTAGTGGCGATGTGACTATCAAAGGAGAGACTACTGTCCACCTGGGTCCCAAGGTCTCTTATCACACATTCGGTGTTAAGTAGATTGCCGCCTATGTGGTAGTTCATGGGTAAAGAGTTTTTACCAAAGGGGATGACACTGCACTGTTTGGCATTGAGCTTCAGGCCATGGCTCTGACACCAGGCATCTGTCTCAGCAAGGCCCTTCTGTAGGATGTCCACATCATTTGGGGACTTGACTATGGTTCCTAGTTTGCGGTTATCTGTGAACTTCATTAGCCAGAGGCCTTCTGTGTTAGCCTGTACTTCAGAGAAGTAGATACCAAAAAGGAGAGGTCCCAGGACTGAATCCTGTGGTACTCCACTTGTCACTGGTTTGAGGTCAGATTTGGAGTCTGCAACTTTTATAGTTTGGGTTCTGTCAGTGAGCCAGTTGGCAACCCATCTTGTGGGGTAGGGATTTATACATAGTTTAATGAGTTTAGCTATAATTCCAGAATGGGGGATGGTGTCGAAAGCCTTGGCGAGGTCAAGATAGGCTGTGTGAACCACCTTATCCTCATCTATGGCTTTGGTGACTGCCTCAAAGAAGTCGATCAGGTTCAGGAGGCATGATCTGCCTTTCACAACCCCGAACTGGGTGGGATCCAGAGTTTGGAGGTTACCAATGTCTTTGTTTATGAGTTCCATGATGATACGTTCCATGGCCTTGCAGACCAAGCTCGTCAGGCTAATAGGTGATAGTTCCCAGGATCAGTGGTGGCTCCCCTTTTGTGGAGTTGGATAACTGTTGCTGTGCACCATTCAGTAGGCACAAAGCCTGATGCGAGGGTATTATTGAACATGGTGCTTAGGTGGGGACCCAGTTTGTTCTGAAATTTATGTAAAACGCAGCCTGGGATGTTGTCCGGTCCCATGGATGCTGTGTTTTTGGCTTTAGAGAGTGCAGCTTTTACCTGCGTAGTTGTGATTACCGGGACTCTGCATTCTTCCTGTATAGATATGGACCCTTTAGGGGGTGAGGGGGGGGTAAAGTTAACACCGAACCTATCTGCAAAGATGTTGGCAATATCAGTTGGTTCAGTAATTTTCGTGCCGTTGTGATGTAACTCAGAGCAGATCTGGGTGTTGCCATTGAGATTCTTGACATAGCTATGGAATGCTTTGTGGTTCATAGGTTCATAGGTTCATACTAGACTATCTGCCCTAGGGCATTTATAAGCCTAGCCAGAGTGTGTATGGCTTTCGCCACCCATTTTAAATTAATTTTGCTATGCCCTTTTTCGAGGTTAGTATACTGCGCTTCTGTCTAACAGTGACACAGAAGTGATACCCGAGGTAAACCTACGATCTCCCATCCACTCATCCAGATTCCTCTTGAAGAGAGTCAATGAGGGACTCTGCCTAACCTGGACTGGGATTTTATTCCAGAGTGAAGGGAGCCTCTGGGTTATGAATCTGTCCCTCCAGCATGTCCTATTTATTTCAGTGCTGAGGTTTAAGTCCCTCGAATGCGTAGCTCGATGGGATTTGGATTTTCTGAGGTGCAGCATGTCCATTAATTCTGGGTTGGACATGGCTTTATAAGTCAGGCACGGATCGCCTCTGAGCAGGCGGTATGCCACTGAGTAGAGCTGGAGTTTCTTTAACCGGGCAGCATACGGCATCTGTTTGAGCCCCTTGATCCTCTTGGTGAGGTACTTTTGGGGTCTTTCCAGTTGCTGCAGGTGTCTGGTAAGGTACATCCCAAAAGGGGCATTGTACTCAATTATGGGCCTGATGAGGAATGAGTAAAGAGGCACGATGACCTCCCCTGATCTAGATGTGAATCCCTTCATGATTAGGTGGGCTATATAAAATGTTTTTCTAACCACTTTGGCCATGTGGTTGTCAAATGAGAGAATGCTATCAACTTGGGTCCCCAGGTCCCTAATTACTTCTTCTGTACTTAATGGATTACCACCTATGTGGTAATTTGTGGGCACTTTGTTTTTGCCAAAGGGGATGACTATACACTTTTTGGCGTTTAGCTTGAGGCCATGGCTCTGGCACCAGTTGTCTGTTTCTATGAGGCCCTTTTGGAGGATGCTTGTGTCATCTGGAGAGTCTATTATGGTGCCCAGTTTGCAGTCATCTGCGAACTTGGTCAGCCACAGTCCTTCCATGTTGGCCAGTGCCTCCGAGAAATATATACCGAACAAGAGAGGTCCCAAGACTGAGCCTTGTGGGACACCACTTGTAACTGGTTTGGAGTCTGACATGGCTCCAGCTATTCTAACCATGTGGGTTCTGTCCTTGAGCCAGTTTGCAACCCATCTAGTGACATAGGGGTTTATATTTAAGCTGGTGAGCTTATCTATAATGCCCGAGTGGGGTATTGTATCGAAGGCTTTTGCGAGGTCCAGGTAGGCTGTGTGGACCACCTTCCCCTTGTCAATGGCCTTGGTGACTGTTTCAAAGAAATTGACCAGGTTTAAGAGGCAGGATCTGCCCTTAACAAAGCCGAACTGGGTAGGATCCAGTGTCTGTAGGGCCGCAATATCTTTATTTATAAGGTCCATGATGATGGTTGTCTTTAGAATTAGTGGCAATTTTGTTTTCGTAGCTAGCTTTGGAGGATCTTATAAGGGATCTCAGCTTCTTACTGAGGCTGACCAGGGAGCTCCTCCACTCATGGAATTTTACTCTCTTTTGCAACAGTTTCTTCCTTCTGTTGTACAGTTTGTTTAGGGCAGGGGACTACCAGATTGGCTTCCTTTTTTGGAGGATAGCGTCTTGGTTCTGTTTGGGGTAGCACAATCCATGCACTCTCAGTGTCCTTTCTGTTATACATTTTTTAACATTGCTTTTCTCCTCTTTGAGTTTCCAATGACTCACTAATCCTTCTTTTTTTTAAATAAAAAAGAGGATTATTCCCACCATAAGAAAATACCCATGACCCTCTGACCTTTCTTCTGCCTTCTTCCATCATGTGTGCCCCACTTCTTTACCCTCACCCACATTCTGCTGTCCTATCTTCCTTATTCCTTGGTGTGTTTGTTGATCTATTTCACTTAGTCAACTTTTTAAATTGTCAAAATTCACATGGTGGAGACCATATGACTGACAGCTTAAAATGTTGAAAAACAACTGCAAAAAAAAAGTATTTTTTGCAGGGAAGCAAGCCCCCCTGCACCACCCAGCCCCACTGTTAATTATATATACAAACTTCGAGATCGTACTACAGTGTGGAAAAAGGCTCATTTCCAGATCCCCATTGTAACACAATCTCTGTGTAATGCATCCACAATGCTGTTTGTTTTCTGTACTTATTTTTTGACATATTAAACTGTTAATCATATGGTCTTGACCTTGTGAATTCTGACAATTTAAAAAGCTAAGTGAAATAGACCCATATGCATTACATGTGCTCCCTTCACACATCCTAATCCCAGTTATAATTTTTAGAGAAACAACTGACTTGATGCTGGTGATGGGCATTGTAATAAAAATTATTGATGCTTACTTATAGGTTACAAATGTGCAGCTCCCATGCCTTGTAATATATGGTACCTCACAGAAAGAAAACAAAATATTTTTTCTGTTTTTTTTTAAACATCCTGTGAATTCTGACAGAATCCACAGTACTACATGGCCTACAGTACTTTGATATCGTTGCTTAATAGCATGTTAAGTTTTTACACCAGCATTGCTTGCTATCAGTGCATTTTCTTACCAATAACTTCCCATTGCACTGAACTTAAATCTACTTATCTGACAAACCTGCTAGTTTGTAGCTGTGGTACATTCATATGGTAACTGTACCTCATTATCACATTGCATAGCTTAACATACATTTTGCACCGAACTTGGCACATCTCACAGGGTTGTGCCAACCTTTTAGAATGTGGCCTAATGTGTGAGAAGTAGAGAGAAATTGTGATGTGAAGAATTTGTCACCTTTAATGCAAAACACAGTAGACGTAAGTGGACTATAGTTTCATAGGTTCATAGGTGTGTACTAGGCTAAAGTCCCAGGAGCCTATATAAGCCTAGCCCAAGAAGATTCCCTGGCATTGTGCTGACCGACGTTAGTTCCCAGTGCCACTATCAAACAAGGCCATTGAAGTGATCCCCGGGGTGAATTTTCTATTGCCCATCTGCTTGTCAACATTTCTCTTGAAGAGGGCCAGTGAAGTGCTCTGCTTGACGTGAATGGGAAGTTTGTTCCAGAGTATGGGAAGTCTCTAGGTTAGGAACCTGTCCCTCCAGCATGTTTTGTTTATTGTGGTAATGAGGTTGAGGTCCCTGTAGCATGTGGCATGGAGAGATTGGGATTTCTTAAAATGTAGCATATCTAACAGCGTTGGGTCATTCATGGCTTTGTATGTAAAGCAGAGATTGCCTCAAAGCAAGCAGTATGAGACAGATTATAGCTGGAGATTTTGAGTTTCTCCATATAGGGCATGTGTTTAAGGCCTCAGATCCTCT
>NC_056744.1:1400909529-1400925371 GCF_019279795.1 Protopterus annectens
CAATATCAACACTTGCATAAAATTTGACCTGTTAGTAACAGCCTGCATTTAATTGCTGGAACCTGCATTCTGAGAGATTGCCTTACAAACTATCTGCAAATATACAGAGCTGAGTATATTTTTTTGGTTATAGAGTTTGTTAATTGTTGCTTAGATCTTTGTTGAAACTGTTGTCTCCCTGCTCTGCGAGACTGATCTGCAAATATACAGAGCTGAGTATATTTTTTTGGTTTTAGAGTTTGTACTGTTAGTTGTTGCTTAGATCTCTGTTGAAACTGTTTTCCCCTCCCACCCCTATTTTCTGCCGTGTCTTAAGTTGGTATAACTGGTTTTTGCAGCTTGTGTGTTATCTAACTCAAGGATCACTTGCATAAAATTTGACCTGTTAGTAACAGCCTGCATTTAATTGCTGGAACATATGTTCTGAGAGACTGCCTTCTAGACTATCTGCAAATATGCAGAGCTGAGTATATTTTTTGTGGTTTTAGAGTTTGTACTGTTAGTTGTTGCTTAGATCTCTGTTAAAACTGTTTTCCCCACCCCCTATTTTCTGCCGTGTCTTCAGTTGGTATAACTGTTTTTTACAGCTTGTGTGTTATTTAACTCAAGGATCACTTGCATAAAATTTGACCTGTTAGTAACAGCCTGCATTTATTTGCTGGAACCTCTGTTCTGAGAGACTGCCTTCTAGACTATCTGCAAATATACAGAGCTGGGTATATTTTTTGGTTATAGAGTTTATTCATTGTTGCTTAGATCTCTGTTGAAACTGTTGTCTCCCTGTTCTGAGAGACTGATCTGCAAATATACAGAGCTGAGTATATTTTTTGGTTTTAGAGTTTGTACTGTTAGTTGTTGCTTAGATCTCTTTTGAAACTGTTTTCCACACCCACCCCTATTTTCTGCCATGTCTTCAGTTGGTATAACTGTTTTTTACAGCTTGTGTGTTATCTAACTCAAGGATCACTTGCATAAAATTTGACCTGTTAGTAACAGCCTGCATTTAATTGCTGGAACCTGTGTTCTGAGAGACTGCCTTCCAGACTGTCTGCAAATATACAGAGCTGAGTATATATTTTTGGTTATAGAGTTTATTAATTGTTGCTTAGATCTCTGTTGAAACTGTTGTCTCCCTGTTCTGAGAGACTGATCTGCAAATATACAGAGCTGAGTATATTGTTTTGGGTTTTAGAGTTTGTACTGTTAGTTGTTGCTTAGATCTCTGTTTAAACTGTTTTCCCCACCCCTCCTATTTTCTGCCATGTCTTCAGTTGGTATAACTGTTTTTTACAGCTTGTGTGTTATCTAACTCAAGGATCACTTGCATAACATTTGACCTGTTAGTAACAGCCTGCATTTAAATGCTGGAACCTGGGTTCTGAGAGACTGCCTTCCAGACTATCTGCAAATATACAGAGCTGAGTATATTTTTCTGGTTATAGAATTTGTTAATTGTTGCTTAACTCTCTGTTGAAACTGTTTTCCCCAACCACCCCTATTTTCTGCCATGTCTTCAGTTGGTATAACTGTTTTTTATAGCTTGTGTGTTATCTAACTCAAGGATCAGTTGCATACTGTTAGTAACAGCCTGCATTTAATTGCTGGAACCTGTGTTCTGAGAGACTGCCTTCCAGACTATCTGCAAATATACAGAGCTGAGTATATATATTTTTGATTATAGAGTTTGTTAATTGTTGCTTAGATCTCTGTTGAAAGTTTTGTCTTCCTGTTCTGAGAGACGGATCTGCAAATATACAGAGCTGAGTATATTTTTTAGGTTTTAGAGTTTGTACTGTTAGTTGTTGCTTAGATCTCTGTTGAAACTGTTTTCCCCACCCCCACCCCTATTTTCTGCAGTGTCTTCAGTTGGTATAACTGTTTTTACAGCTTGTGTGTTATCTAACTCAAGGATCACTTGCATAAAATTTTACCTGTTAGTAACAGCCTGCATTTAATTGCTGGAACCTTGGTTCTGAGAGACTGCCTTCCAGACTATCTGCAAATATACAGAGCTGAGTATATTTTTCTGGTTATAGACTTTGTTAATTGTTGCTTAGATCTCTGTTGAAACTGTTGTCTCCCCGTTCTGAGAAACTGATTTGCAAATATACAGAGCTGAGTATATTTTTTTTGGTTTTAGAGTTTATAATGTTAGTTGTTGCTTAGATCTCTGTGGAAACTGTTTTCCCCACCCCACCCCCATTTTCTGCCATGTCTTCAGTTGGTATAACTGTTTTTTACAGCTTGTGTGTTATCTAACTCAAGGATCACTTGCATAAAATTTGACCATGTTAGTAACAGCCTGCATTTAATTGCTGGAACATATGTTCTGAGAGACTGCCTTCCAGACTATCGGCAAATATACAGAGCTGAGTATACTTTTCTTTGTTATAGAGTTTGTTAATTGTTGCTTAGATCTCTGTTGAAACTGTTGTATCCCTGTTCTGAGAGACTGATCTGCAAATATACAGAGCTGAGTATATTTTTTGGTTTTAGAGTTTGTACTGTTAGTTGCTTAGATCTCTGTTGTAACTGTTTTCCCCACTCCCCATATTTTCTGCAGTGTCTTCAGTTGGTATAACTGTTTTTACAGCTTGTGTGTTATCTAACTCAAGGATCACTTGCATAAAACCTTACCTGTTAGTAACAGCCTGCATTTAATTGTTGGAACCTGTGTTCTGAGAGACTGCCTTCTAGACTATCTGCAGATATACAGAGCTGAGTATATATTTTTGGTTATAGAGTTTTTTAATTGTTGCTTAGATCTCTGTTGAAACTGCTGTCTTCCTGTTCTGAGAGACTGATTTGCAAATATACAGAGCTGAGTATATATTTTTTTGTTTTAGAGTTTGTACTGTTAGTTGTTGCTTAGATCTCTGTTGAAACTGTCTTCCCCACCCACCCCTATTTTCTGCCATGTCTTCAGTTGGTATAACTGTTTTTTACAGCTTGTGTGTTATCTAACTCAAGGATCACTTGCATAAAATTGAATTGTTAGTAACAGCCTGCATTTAATTGCTGGAACCTGTGTTCTTAAAGACTGCCTTCCAGACTATCTGCAAATATACAGAGGTGAGTATATATTTTTGGTTATAGAGTTTGTTAATTGTTGCTTAGATCTCTGCTGAAACTGTTGTCTCCCTGTTCTGAGAGACTGATCTGCAAATATACAGAGCTGAGTATATTTTTTGGTTTTAGAGTTTGCACTCTTAGTTGTTGCTTAGATCTCTGTTGAAACTGTCCCCCCTATTTTCTGCCATGTTTTCAATTGGTATAACTGTTTTTTACAGCTTGTGAGTTATCTAACTCAAGGATCACTTGCATACAATTTGACATGTTAGTAACAGCCTGCATTTAATTGTTGGAACCTCTGTTTTGTGAGACTGCCTTCCAGACTATCTGCAAATATGTAGAGCTGAATATGTATTTTTTGGTTATAGAGTTTGTTAATTGTTGCTTAGATCTCTGTTGAAACTGTTGTCTCCCTGTTTTGAGAGACTGATCTGCAAATATACAGAGCTGAGTATATTTTTTGGTTTTAGAGTTTGTACTGTTAGTTGTTGCTTAGATCTATGTTGAAACTGTTTTCACACCCACCCCTATTTTATGCTGTGTCTTCAGTTGGTATAACTGTTTTTTACAGTTTGTGTGTTATCTAACTCACGGATCAGTTGCATAAAATTTGACCTGTTAATATCAGCCTGCATTTAATTGCTGGAACCTGTGTTCTGAGAGACTGCCTTCCAGACTATCTGAAAATATACAGAGCCGAGTATATTTTTTTGGTTATAGAGTTTGTTAATTGTTACTTAGATCTCTGTTGAAACTGTTGTCTCCCTGTTCAAGGGACTGTTCTGCAGATATACAGAGCTGAGTATATTTTTTTGGGTTTTAGAGTTTGTACTGTTAGTTGTTGCTTAGATCTCTGTTGAAACTGTTCCCTTCCCATTTTCTGCCATGTCTTCAGTTGGTATAACTGCTTTTTACAGCTTTTGTGTTATCTAACTCAAGGATCATGTGCTTAAAGTTTGACCTGTTAGTAACAGCCTGCATTTAATTGCTGGAACCTGTGTTCTGAGACACTGCCTTCCAGACTATCTGCAAATATACAGAGCTGAGTATATATTTTTTGGTTATAGAGTTTGTTAATTGTTGCTTAGATCTCTGTTGAAGCTGTTGTATCCCTGTTCTGAGAAACTGATCTGCAAATATACAGAGCTGAGTATATTTTTTTGATTTTAGAGTTTGCACTGTTAGTTGTTGCTTAGATCTCTGTTGAAACTGTTTTCCCCACCCCCCCATTTCCTGCCATGTCTTCAGTTGGTATAACTATTTTTTACAGCTTGTGCGTTATCTAACTCAAGGATCACTTGCATAAATAGATCTCTGTTGAAACTGTTTTGTCTCAACCACCCTCCCTATTTTTGGTTTGTAGTTTAAATTTGATAGCTTTTGCAGTTGCCCACCCCACTGTAGATTTGATCTGGAACACTCCCCCAGTTCCATCTCTTTACCACATTCTACATTTCTGCACTTGCTTTTAGTCCTTTTTAATTTCATTTAATTGCATTTTTTAAACTGGGTTTGGTCTAATATTGCTACATACTCATGTGTGCTAGCTTGCACTGCATGTGAATTGTTTTTACTACTGTTTTTGCTACTTTTCTGTAAAAAAAAAAAAGAAAAAAACTGAAAGATTGTTTCCTATCTTTCCTGTAACTAGTGTTCCAGATACAGATTTACTGTATCCAGGACTGTGTGTAAGCTTCTGAGTCCCCCAAGCCTTTCTGTGTTGGAGGGAAGCCTTCTAGCTTATCAGTGGGAGTGGTAAGCACTAGGTAACCTGTCTACCACATGAGGAGTGGTTCTGACCCATAAATTGTAGTTATTGGCCGTTTGGGCAATCTCTTCCATCTCTCTCAACTTTCTGATTTGAAAGCCTGCATTTCCACTTGTTTCTGTCCTGTAACTCGTCTAGTTCAGATACAGGTTCTTAGTTTAAGCACTTAAATTTGCTTGTTCATGCTCAGCACTTGTTCAGAACTTGTAAGCACTAAATAACCTACTAATTACTACAGCACTCAATCTTCCTCATTACCTAGAGGAAAACAGTTTTTGAACTTACTTTTCTAACTTGCTTAGAGAAAAAACAGCTCTTGTACTCACTTTCCTCACTTATCTAGAGGAAAATAGTTTTTTATTCAGGCATGTCCAAAGGTCAGCTCCCAGTGTTCTCTCCTGTCTATCTGATGAATCTGGGCATCTTGAGGCAATGTAGAAATTGCCTCATGTACAGAGACAACCCTCTCCTCCTACCACCCAACACTACAACCTGTGAGAGATGCACTTATCTAGCCAAACTGGAGGTAAAGCTCTCTGCAACCAAGACTGAACTTGACAGTCATGAGGAGAAGGTAAACATTTGCACCACACCACACTCATCACATAGCCTCACTAAATCTACACCACCAAAATCCACACATAGTAACACAAAAACATTCACAGAGGCTCTCAATAATAATCTTTCTAAGCAACAGAGACCTCCAAAGCAGAAAATGCAAGCAACCTCCATCCCCCAACACAAACCAATTGACACATAGCCCACAGACTCAGTGTGCCACTCAACCACAGCCAATAAGGCAAAACAACATACCCAACACACTAGTCATAGGTGACTCTATAGTCGGGCACACTGATGTCCCACTCACCAGGCTAAACAAGGAGAAGGTTACTGTTAGCTGCCTGTTGGGTGCCAGGATCCGCCACATAACCCACGCACTCAGGTCACTCCACAACAAGTAAAAATATGACTCTGTCATTGTCCATGTTGGTGTGAATGACCTGAGACATACCTCCCTGGACTACATGAAAAGAGACATGGATGAGCTCTCCGATCTTGTAGCCCAGGCAGGTATGACCCTAGCCATGAGTAGCATTCTTCCAGTGCCCCGAATTATACCGCAGTACAAGGACAAAATGATTGACTTCAACAATTGGTTAAGCTTCTGGTGTCATTCTAAGGGGATCCAGTATCTGTCAGCTTGGGATGACATGGTCGACAGACCACAATGCTTTGCCACAGATGGCTTGCACCTGTCACCCCTGGGATTCTGGATACTGGCTAAGGCTCTTGCTGCCCTTATAGTGCCTTTTTTAGGCAAGGTTCAAATAAGAGATTCACCACTGTAACATGAACAGGCAAGCAAAAACTGAGGGTAATGCTACTCAATGCTAGAAGTGTAAATCTCAAAATGCACTCACTTGAGGCACTCCTTAAAATGGAGAACATCGATATCTGTGCAGTGACTGAGACCTGGTTCAAGGCTGCAGAGAGCACCCCTGCACTACCAGGCTATTACTCATACCACACTTTTCTGCCATGTAAACTAGACCGAAACACCAAAGGCAGAAGTGTGTCCATATTCATTAAGGATATCCACACCCCCAGGCTAGTTGCTCAACATAATGCTTCCGAGGTTATCCAAGTGCAACTAACTCTGGGCAAAACTGCAATCCAAATTGTAGCTTGCTACAGATCCCCCACCATGCCCCAGGATTCCCACTCCTCTTTTCTTGATGTACTGGAAAATATTAGGGTTCAACCAAATACCCTAATAATGGGCGACTTCAACTACCCCACCATTAACTGGGAAAACTACTCATGTACCAACTTCTTAAATCAATGTTTTCTGGAATTAATAAACTCCAATGCCCTGGATCAACTTATCCAAACCCTCACCAGGGGCAGCAATATCCTAGACCTAGTCATTACCAACATGAGTGACCGGTGTTCCACACCTGAAGTCAACTCCTCATTGGTCTGATCTGACCATAAGCCAATCACCCTTGATATCCATATCCCGCCCCCACCCCCCATTAAGGAAACCACGGTAAAAAAATTTCTCCAAAGCTAACTTCATGCTTCATAAGACAGAAGTGGTGAACTTCATGACACCCATGTAGATGAACAATACAGTTACAACTGCTGAATCCTTCACAAATGCACTCTATAAGCACTTACATGAGTGCATGGATCGTGCTATCCCAAACAGAACCAAGGCGCTATCCTCCAAAAAAAGGAAGCCAATCTGGTGGTCCCCTGCCATAAACAAAATGTACAACAGAAGGAAGAAACGGTTGCAAAAGAGAGTAAAATCCCATGAGTGGAGGAACTCCCTGGTCAGCCTCAGTAAGAAGCTGAGATCCCTCATAAAAATCTTTCAAAGCTAGCTACAAAAACAAACTCTCCACTAATTCCAAGGACAACCACAAAGCATTCTATAGCTATATCAAGAATCTCAATGGCAACACCCAGATCTGCTCTGAGTTACAGCACAAAGGCACGAAAATTACAGAACCAACTGATATTGCCAACATCCTGGCAGATAGGTTCAGTGCTAACTTTACCCCCCACCCCCTAAATGACCCATATCTATACAGGAAGAATGCAGAGTCCCTGTAATCACAACTACTCAGGTAAAAGCTGCACTCTCTAAAGCCAAAAACACAGCATCCATTTGACCGGACAACATCCCAGGCTGCGTTTTACATGAACTTCAGAACAAACTGGCTCCTCACTTAAGCACCATGTTCAATAATAGCCTCGCATCAGGCTTTGTGCCCACTGAATGGCACACAGCAACAGTTATTCCACTCCACAAAGGGAGAGCCACCACCGATCCCGGGAACTATCGACCTATTAGCCTGACGAGCCTGGTCTGCAAGGCCATGGAACGTATCATCATGGAACTCATAAACAAAGACATTGGTAACCTCCAAACTCTGGATCCCACCCAGTTTGGGTTTGTGAAAGGCAAGTCATGCCTCCTGAACCTGATTGACTTCTTTGAGGCAGTCACCAAAGCCGTAGATGAGGGTAAGGTGGTTCACACAGCCTATCTTGACCTCGCCAAGGATTTCAGCCCCATCCCCCATTCTGGAATTATAGCTAAACTCACTAAACTAGGTATAAATCCTTACATCACAAGATGGGTTGCCAACTGGCTCACTGACAGAACCCACACTGTAAAAGTTGCAGACTCCAAATCTGACCTCAAAGCAGTGACAAGTGGAGTACCACAAGGTTCCATCCTGGGACCTCTCCTGTTTGGTATCTACTTCTCTGAAGTACAGGCTAACACAGAAGGCCTCTGGCTAATGAAGTTCACAGATGACTGCAAACTAGGAGCCATAGTCAAATCCCCAAATGATGTGGGCATCCTACAGAAGGGCCTCGCTAAGACAGATGCCTGGTGTCAGAGCCATGGCCTCAAGCTCAATGCCAAAAAGTGGAGTGTCATCCCCTTTGGTAAAAACTCTGTACCCATGAACTACCACATAGGCAGCAATCTACTTAACATTGAATGTGTGATAAGAGACCTTGGCACTCAGGTGGACAGTAGTCTCTCCTTTGATAGTCACACCGCCACAGTAGTCAGGAAGTCCTTCTAAGTGGCATACCTCATCATAAAAGGGTTCTCATCCAGGAAAAAAGAAGTCATTGTTCCCCTCTACTCAACACTCATTAGACCCATTATAGAGTACAACGCCCCTTTTGGAATGTACCTTACAAGATATCTGCAGCAGCTAGAAAGGCCACAGAAGTACCTCACAAAGAGGATTACTGGCCTCAAACAAATGCCATACACTGACCACGTCAAAAAACTCCAGCTTTACTCCGTAGCATATTGCCTACTCTGAGGTGATCTCTGCCTAACATATAAAGTTATGTTAAACCCAGAGCTGTTGGACATGCTGCACCTAAAGAAATCCAATCCATCCGAACTACATGCTCTAGGGACCTAAACCTTGTCACCACAATAAACAGGACAGGCTGGAGGGATAGATTCCTGTCCCAGAGACTTCCCATACTTTGGAACAGGCTACCCATCTATGTTAAGCAAAGTTCTTCATTAGCACTCTTCAAGAAAAATCTTGATAAGTGGATGGGGAATAGGAAATACACCCCGGGATCACTTCTGTGTCTCTGCTCGACAGGGGCACAGGTAAATAACTTTCTTGGGTGGCATAAGCCAGATCTAATAAAGTGTTAGCTATGGGTTCCATGAGTCATAGGTGGGAGGAGAGGAGTAGCAGGTGGCACCGTCATGGAGGGTTGTTACAGCAACAGCTGCATGTGCTGTTTAGAAAGTTTTTGGTAGTAACCTTGACGTTTTGTGGGTTGTTAATGTTTCTAATGTCCAAAGGAAGTTTATTCCAGGATTGGGCAGGGGGGTATAATAGCTGTATAGGTTTTGTCCTGTTTAGAAAGTTTTTGGTAGTAACCTTGACGTTTTGGTGGTTAATGTTTCTAATGTCCAAAGGAAGTTTATTCCAGGATTGGGCAGGGGGGTATAATAGCTGTATAGGTTTTGTCCTGTTTAGAAAGTTTTTGGTAGTAACCTTGACGTTTTGTGGGTGGTTAATGTTTGTAATGTCCAAAGGAAGTTTATTCCAGGATTGGGCAGGGGGTATAATAGCTGTATAGGTTTTGTCCTGTTTAGAAAGTTTTTGGTAGTAACCTTGACGTTTTGTGGGTGGTTAATGTTTCTAATGTCCAAAGGAAGTTTATTCCAGGATTGGGCAGGGGGGTATAATAGCTGTATAGGTTTTGTCCTGTTTTGCTTTTGCTTTTGGGGTTGTAGATTTGGAGGAGGTTTTATTCAGAGCTTTGAAGAGACCTAAGAGGGGTGTAGAGAGAAAGTGAGGCAATGTCAGGACAGAAGAAGGGTTGGTACAACACAGAATGTATGATCGGAAGCTGAGGCAGAAGCAGTTGATGAGCAAATTCTAAGCAATTTAGACTTTTGAGGGAAAGACAGTGATGAGAGTATTAGGACTGATTTGCAGCAAATCTAGCAACTTTATTGTAAGTGGATTCTAATTCTGAAAGGAGAGTGGTCTGCAGATTGGTGAGGATTTGCGAGTCATAGAATAGGCTTGGAACAAGGTATGCACTGGATAGGGAAATGTTTTCTTTGTTAGAGAGAAATGTTTTGTTCCTGTAAAGAAGTCCAGGTTTTCGGTGGGTTTTCTTAATCTTGTTGAAAACGTGCAAGTCGAGTTTTAGTTGGTCGTTTATGATGACTCCCAGAAGCTTTGTGTCAGACTCAACTGAGATAGCAGTATTATTAAGGAAAGAGATTGTGAAGGAATTAGCCTAGTAACCTCCTTTGAACCTATGTTTATTGAGCAAGTATCCAATAACCACACTGCGTAGAAATAACATGCAGACAGATTAGATATGTTTCTGAAACAGAATAAGACTTTAACAAGATTACTTGTACACATCTGCAGTTTACGGATAACCATAATCCAGTTCTGTAGTATGAAAACATTTACATGAGGCAGCTCACTATTAAAACCCACCTTCTTAAAGGTGAAGTTACATAAACAAATAATAAAAATACACTGAACACATACTTTTAAGTGAAAAACACATATTATATTCTAATATCTATAACTGATTAGACCTTACAAACCTTTCATAACTGCTAACCTTTACATAAAAAATTCTGCTCTTAATCTTAAAATTGAGCTGGTAGATATGGCACTATTCAGCCATGGATAAACAGCAACATTGGCTCTAAGCTGCCATCTCAGCTCTTTTTGTTCTAGATAATCATTAACTGCCCCCCCCCCCCCAGACTTGGTTCCTTCATGTATTTTTATAAGTTGGTGAGCTGTTTGCAACTGTTTTTAGTTGGTCTGTATGGAAGGGAGTGAGGAACTGGATCCACCAACTTTACAAACTCTTACAATGTCATTTAATGAACTAAATCATTCAGTGGGGAATTTAACCCTTTTGGTGCAACAATTGAGCAAGCAATCCCACCAGATGAGGAATTCGATCAACGTGGGCCTGAATTGGGCAATGACAGCCGTGGTGAAGGAAGAAGGAGAGTTAAGTGGGATTATTCCTGCCCAAAGGCATGTACACCAGTTCCCAGCCAATCTGGCTCGCAGGATTTGCATACTGCTACATATTCAACAGTTATCAGGTGTGGAACCTCATATATTGGTAGCAGTACATTTTTAGAATGGCTGGAAAGTGAGAATGAATGGTGTACTACAACTAATGCTTCCAGCCGAAACCCAAGTTCACTAAAGGAACAATTTAAATTGTTTCAAGACCTCATGTTAGACTATCAAAAATTACAAATGGAAAAATAATTACTTAAGGGAATGTATAAAAAAAAACGCATTCCCAAGGGACTTCGAATGTGGAAGTACCTGTTGGGGTTGGTAAGATATTCCACATTATATTTAGAGCTCATTCAAATGTTTAATAGACATAGCTGTGATCTCCTACATTGTCTTATTGGAGACAATGATAGGAAATGTTAGACTTGTTGGAAAGAATTAAAAAAGTAGACCACAACATACATGTGGACTTGTTTGAACAGAGAAAGCATGATTATTTCTGTATTTTTAATGTATAGACAATATCATTTATGATTTAGAACAGAGGAAAAGTAATAAATTACTGAGGGATCAGCGAGCTTATGAACTGGGGAAAGCATACCGACTACCCCCTTTAGGATAACAACGGCCTAAATATGGGGATAGTTATAGAAATCAAAGTAACAACAATATTCATCATGAGGATGATGGACTGGACAATACCCCTGACCCTTTACAATACCCCCATCTGAGGAGGTCAGAGAGACTGAGGAACCAGAGAGGGCAGGATTATTACAACAACTACAGATATCAAACAATGACAAGGGGGAAGGGAGGGGGAGAGCCAGAATATACAATAATGTGAGGAACTGAATGAAAATTTTACTATTTTATAGAGCAGATGTGGTGACTTTAAGATTTACTGTAATAACAGTGATTTGAGATTAATGAAAGCTGACAAATGTGGTGGCCTAGTTACTATGGATGTAAACAATTACAAAAATAAAATAAAAATAAGATGTTCACATTGTTGTATACGGAAACATATTGTGAGATCAGTTTGAATGAGAAAAATATTGTTTATAGGAAGGTTGATGTGATGTTGGAAGAACTTGTATTAAATAATCAGATTAGTGTTACAGAATATAATTTTTTGGTAGTAAAAAATCCAAGAATTGCCACCATTTTTGGTATGCCAAAGATACACAAGGATCTTAATGATCCCCCAGTAAGACCCATGGTTGATGCCAGAGCATCTAAAACTTTTCCAATTGCAAATTTCATTGATCAACAATTAATTAATTGCTGAGAGTAAACAGTTCAAAAAAGTGGCTGTATTAAAGTACAATAACCAATTTCCAATGCTTAAGGATATTATCAACTGTAATTGGAGTATATTCAGTATAGATCAGGAATATGTAAACATGGTAGGATTAGTTCCAAAAATTGTTTATAAAATAGATGTTAGTTTCAAAAATATGTTGGAAAGGGTGAGACAAACAGGGCATAATGGAGGTATGAAAAAATGTGGCGATTGCCTATAGTGTAAATATATGATTGAAACCACTCAGATAGACATTCCAAATGATGGTAAGCTCAAGCTACATAAAAAATGTAATTGTAGTGGTAAAGCCATGGTCTGTTTAGTGTTATGCTCAGACTGTTCAAGTTTGTATATAGGGAAGACTATAAATACTTTGCGAAGTCCAGTATACTAGCATTACTATGATATTTCCAAGAAAGATACCAAGAATGCTTTAGCAGCACACATTTTATCATATGAAGGACAGAGTTTTAGATTTATCATTATTGATCAAGTGGACCTAGGAGAGAGAGAGGGGGCCACTTAATGATTATCTAGAACAAAAAGAGCTGAGCTGGCAGCTTAGAGCCAATGTTGCTGTTTATCCGGGGCTGAACAATGCCATATCTATCAGCTCGATTTTAAGATTAAGAGCAGAATTTTTTTTTATGTAAAGGTTAGCAGTTATGAAAGGTTTGTAAGGTCTAATCAATTACTGATTTTAGAATATAATATGTGTTTTTCACTTAAAAGTATGTGTTCAGTGTATTTTTACACAAACACTACCACTGCAAAAATGGTCAGATGGTGCTAGGCCATAAAGACTCCCAAAATACTGAAGAAAAATCAAGTAAAAACTTCTTTTATTTGTAGTACAAAGGAATACGTGCTTTCATCCTGCTTAACAGGACTTCATCAGATTCAACAATAAAATAGCATTGAAACTGCTTATATAGATGTAAAAATGAAGTAAAGGAAGTGATGTACTAATTAAGAACTCTAACTATTAAATCATCTTTTCTCCCATTATCTGTTGGGTGTGACACAGGGCTTCATCCCTGGCCCCTTACAATGTAACATCTTCATTAATGACCTGCCATTAAACTCCAGAATGTCTCCATTATACAATATGAAGATGACTACTACTATGGGCCACCATGACAAATAACTTTCTGAACTGCAAACCAACCCTCAAAATGCTTTCAGATTCTGTAGAAACCTGCTCAGAGACTCAAATATTGTGCTCAAAGGAAAAAACAGTGCTCTTTACCTTGAACCTCTTAACAAAACCAACTTCTCTTTTATCTCAACAAATGGCACTACAGTTAGTGTGGTCTCCCACACCAAAACTACTTGGACTAATAGTTTAGGACACCCTGGAAGTGGCCAAAAAATCACATCAAAAACTAGGCATGTTATACTGGAGCAAACAAAACTTTACAGATCATACCAGAAAGCATTGCATGTCCTTCCTACTCAGCTCTCAAATACTCTGCATATGTTTGTACCAACCAAACTTGCTACTATCTCTACTGCTTGTACCCCAACTTCAGTGGCATGAATTCCCTAATTTCCTCAAATTGATTCACTTCAAACAAGCTGATAATATTCTCCACTTTTTATGCTCAGCTCTCAATTCACTCAAGTCCTGATACGATCCATCTATGACCCTTAGACTCACAGAAAACTCCCAGAATCCACTTCTAACTCAAATGCAAAAGCCCTGTACTTGTGCACTATTGCCAAACTCTGGAACTCTCTCCCATTACAAACTCATGAAATCACTAACCCCATACAATTCAAACCTCAATTAAAATCATACCTCCTTTGGAACTTCATATATAATTGCTCTCCCCTCCGTGGAGAAGCTTCTTCAAAATCTAAGTTACCAGTCACTACTCATAATGGTCCTCTCCCTCTAAGCATTCATCATTTAGATATCTCACCACTGACTGCACCAAAGAGATTTGATGACTTTACTATATCGACCGCCCTTAATTCCATAATTGTCATTCATCCTACACCTTGATCATTTATGAATACTATTTAACCACCACTTATAGAATATACTTATTTATTTTATTTATTTATTTATTTGCAGTTGGTTTAGGTACGAAATCTTAAAGGGACAATGCCAGAGTTTAAAATTCGGGTCTACTGTAAATCCAAACAAAGCAACACCCATTTCATTGGGTCGTCCTAATTCCCACCCACAGTATCAGATAGCTGGAGACATCCTGTATATCTAGTGGTTGCAATGGTGTTTTGCATCCTAATCTCAACTTGACTTAAACTTTGTGTTCCCTGGTCGCTGCCTGGTTGATTTATCGCTTTCCTGCATTTACCTCCTTGTGGCATCTTGTAATCTTCTTAGCGTAGGTACATCATCTTTTCGCTGGTGAATTATTTTATTTTTATTCAGTTTTCTCATTTGTTTATGGCTTAAGTTGTTTTTAGCTAAACAGAAGGGGCAAAGGCAATTGAACCGCAAAATAAAAAAAACTAATGACATTTAATGTATATTAAAAAAAGCGATCGTGCTTTCTTGCCTTAGACAGTCTTGCTTTGACCACCGTAGCAATGTCACTGTTGTATCTTTTGGTTTTTTTCAGTTACTAGGAGCGGAACACAGATGGCTTAATTCTTAAATGCCATATGTGTAATTATGGTGTCTTCTGGCTTTTCTTCAATTACAAGAAGCTTGTGTGGCAATAGAAAAAAAAAACATCGTTCTTTCTTGCCCTCAATGGATCCGGTCATAATACTTTTTTTTTTATATGGTGAGTTTGTCAGTTATTAGAAGCAGGGCAGCGATGGCTTACTGCTTCTATGCAATATGTAAGTAAGGACAGAAGTACAGGGGTGGCATGTCAACAAAAAATATACTTTGTGTGAGTGAAAGCTGCGTTTCAGACCAAGACTGACAGTATTTTGCTAATACTGAACATGTACAGTCTAGTTCTGACCACCGTAGCAATGTAATTGTTGTGTCTTTCGGCTTTTCCCGGTTATAGGTCGCCACAGCGGAACTGTGATCCGCTAATGACTGTCTGAAGATTTTTACGTGCCCAATTACTGGCTAGGTAAGTTGTTTGATTGGAATTATAACTCTGAAAATTAAAAACAGTATACAGAATGAATACATGGGTACATTTCTAAATTTACTAGCTTACTCTACAGGCAGTGTTGTGTCTTATTGTACAGCAAGAATAATGCTGATGGACAAACTGTAAAGGATAACCATACAAGTTTTGAAGCAGTACATTTCAAGATGATTAGTCCAAGAATAAATTATTTAGGCCACTGAAACTGCTGTTTCACCAATAATCATCTTTTTTCAGAACAAATATATTACAAAACAGGGAAGAAATCCCCTTGTAAGACCTAACAAATAGGCGCAATTATGTAAAGTTGTTTTATAGCAGTGCCAGAGAGATCTGTTGAAAGAAAGCATGTTCTAACCCCCTGAAGTATTTCCTTGTCAGAATATTACTTTGGTGTAAAAGGAAATATTTCAGCATCAGCTTTTTATGTTTCAGTATCATAATAGTGTTGTAGAGCTTTAAAATACACATTATATATTTTTGGATATTCAGCTATGATAGAAAGGGAAGGACATCTTCACTTAGTCATCATA
>NC_056744.1:1400925871-1400959153 GCF_019279795.1 Protopterus annectens
AGAAATTCTTCAGTATACACTGATTTTGTATCAAAAAATCCCTCCTTGGAATGGTGAATATATAATCTTCGTATACACTGATTTTTATAAATTATTGTTGAGCATGAAGCGTCCTTCGTGTTTTCCGATCTAATCTATCCATCACGTTTTGGGGCCAGTTAATCATTCCAAAATTGTAAGTTAGGACAGGAAGACCAAATTGGTTTATTGCTTGGATTGTGTGCTTAGATGTCAACACTGTTCTCAAGGTTTAATTTAAGTCTTCTAAAGTATTTCTTTCTAAGTTTTATTCTCATTTATTCAAGTTTTACTGTTGATCCTTTATCAACTCCCAAGTATTTATACACTCCCTCTGTTAATATCACATTCTTGCCCCAAACTGATGTTTTGCTGGTGCTCCATTTCTCCTGCTTGAAAGGTTGCTTTTGCACACTGTTAGTTTTTGCCCAGTCTAGATTGCTTGATAGAGACTGGGCCTGATATGAAAATGGGCTTTTTCATGACCAAGCTACTTTTGGTGCACAAATCTAACTAATAACTCAATAAGAAAGTATCTTTTTGCATTGCTGTCATCTCATCTAGTGTTAATTTACCCACTTTTACTATGCCTTTTAAAGGTTACCAGTATAGCTACCTCTGTGTTTAGATATTTTCCTGTGGAATATGTATTTCAGCATCCTACTACAGACTTTATCCGCAGTCACTCATCAGGTTCTCCTACATGTGCATATCACACAGCTCTACTTCTTTTTGTGTGTGAGACCCACCTAATGCACATCCTGGCAGACTCGGGCCCATCAATTCCCTCTCTGAGCTCAAAGCATTCATAGTTAGTGATACTGATGTTGCCCTCACCGCATGCTGTCTTTCATCCTCACTCACCTCTCTCTTTATTTGTCTTTTTTTAAAGGGACAATGCCAGAGTTTAAAATTCGGGTCCACTGTAAATCCAAACAAAGCAACACCCATTTCATTGCGTCATCCTAAATCCCACCCACAGTATCAGATAGCTGGAGACATCCTGTATATCTAGTGGTTGCAATGGTGTTTTGCATCCTAACCTCAACGCGACTTAAACTTTGTCTGGTTGCTGCTTGGTTCATTTACTGCTTTCCTGCATTTACCTCTTGTGGCATCTTGTAATCTTCATTGGGTAGGTACATCATCTTTTTGCTGGTGATTTATTTTATTTTTATTAAGTTTTGTCAGTTGTTTATGCGCTAATTTGTTTTTAGCGAAACAGAAGGGGCAAAGGCAATTGAACCGCAAAAAAACTAATGACATTTACTCGTGTGGATATTTAAAAAAAAAGCGATCGTGCTTTCTTGCCTTAGACCGTCTTGTTCTGACCACTGCAATGTAACTGTTGTGTCTTTCGGTTTTTTGTCAGTTACTAGAAGCGGAACACAGATTGCTTACTTCTTCAGTGCCATATGTGTAATTGTGGTGTCTTTCGTCTTTTTTTCAGTTACTAGAAGCTTGTGTGGCAGTAGGTAAAAAAAAAGATTGTTCTTTCTTGCCCTAAATGGATCCAATATAATGAGAAATGTTGCCGATCACCAGTGCTCTTTACTATACAGAATTTTAACGGGAAACCTAACCGACGTAGTATTCCATGTGTGGTCTGCACTATCGCAGCTGTTTGCTGCTTTGCAGCTTTGTTGTTTTTTTTTTTTTTTTTTTTACTAAAACCTGAAACTGAAACTGAAGCTCTCTGTGCAGGGAGGTGTACACTGTAGCAACTGGGCTGCTTAGCTGTAAATATATATGGGAATGCAACTAGTACGGGGTTCGTAGTTCCTCAGGGATTGTTATAGCCTGTGGATCGAAGTATGGGACGTCTTTTGGACATCTCACACATTCCCTTATTTGGTCGTATTATTGTCTGTAACAGGCTTTGCTTTTGGAGGTACAGTATAGCTCACTGCAGATGATCAGCTTTAAAACTTTTTCTTCCATTATCGGTTGAGTAGAAGGAAAACCACCTTCAATCGTTTTGTAAACTTTCGTGTACATAACTTGGGAAGCTTAGAAGGAGCACAGTTGTAGGATCGTTTCGTTTTGCTTTATAGTAGTTTAAAGTGAAATTTGAAGTCCGTATTGATGGCAGTTGACTGAGTTTGCATTGATGTGTTTTATTAAAGTTTTACTGTAATTTCTGGAATTAAGATATTGTAATCTTTCTTGTCACCAACAAAATCTGCTACATCTCTGAGAATCGCAGATTGTTGGGATGCGTATGTAAGGTGCAAGGCGTAACAAGAAATAGCAGATTTGTACTTCACCATCGAAACCCCTTTGCATTTTAGTTTCGATTAAACCCACCACATCCATTAAATGTATTGTACCAGAAGCTTTAATTGCGTAGCCATGATGATAAAATTGAGTATAATTTTAAATATTTTTATTCAGTGTTGAGCTGGGCAACATGTTGCCTATCCAAAATTAATCTGTATGCATCTGTTAGTTTTCTTGAATTTATGTTTGGCATGGAAAATTAAGCATCATGCTGAATTAAATACATTTTGCACAATTTGACGTAATTACATTTTCAGTTGCATAACTACAAAACTGCATTTGTTGTTGTTACCATTTATATATTCTTGGAGACTTTATGAATGCTGTAGGTCCTTGTAGATTAATTTTGAGATATCTAATATGCCAACATGTTAAAATAGTCTGGGGTAGAGCTGAAAATGTATGGTGTTGATTAACAGGTATAGTCCATTGTATTAACATGATTAATAACTTTGATCTGTTGCTTGTGCCTGTGTGTGTGTGTGTGCGCCTGTGTGTGTAGATATATATATATATATATATATATATATATATATATATATATATATATATATATATATTTGAAATGGGGTCTAACTTTTATTTAGTATGAAAATGTAACATTAGTGGGTGACTACTAAACATTATTTATTTTCTCAAAAAATATAGTTGAATTTGAATATTTATGCGTTAATTCCCGTTTCTTCCAAATTCTGACATTTGTCTCATGATCTTCGACAATGGAATATTATAAAGTTGTAGGTTCTCTCTCAAACCTGGCACCTAGATTTATCCTGTAATTATTGACAATATAATGGAGCATGAAAATTATGATGTGTTGGTTTCAGACAAAACATTAAACCAAAGCATTCAGTCTGCGTGAGTTAGTAATAGCTCATGTGGTTGTTACAGATCCTCCTGAACTGTTTGAGTGAGTACAGGACAGTTTCCCTGGTGCTCATTTAGCCATGGGTTTCCACTTAATAACGACATTCGGCTCATTCAGAGTAGCCCATTTAATTGGTACAGTACAACCTGTCTGATGTATGGGATTTGTTTTTTTTTTTTTTTCAGTTTGGACATCTTCTTCCAGCTCAGGGACTATACTGTTTTCCCATTTTGCAGGCTAGATCCACTAATGACTTTCTATAGCTCTGTCCATCACTGGTGTCCATAGGATCATAGGAAGTTACTAGGCTATTGGCCCTGATGACCTTATCAGCCTGTCCAAGAGTTAAGCCCACTCACTGGTAAGATCACACCATAAACTAATCTCACTGGATATTCACATCCCGATCCCACCCCCTGCCCAGAAAACCACAGTGAAAAACTTCTCTAAAGCAAATTTCACACTCCTCAAAACCGATACCCTTACTTCTCTCTCTGTCAAGTTTGAGCTTCAGTTCTGCTTTCATCCTTTATGTTCTGAATACTACAGCACTGAAGAGGTGGACATCGACTGTTATGATAAAATCTATTGGACTTTCTGTGGTGCCAAGGGGCAATTTCCCTTCGGCAGTATGGATACCTCGTCGTGTCTCCCTTGAACAGTGTCCACTGACCTTGAGTATAACCAATTGCTTCGGAATTGACATGCACATGAGAATTATTTTACTGCAGTTGTTCACAGAATTTGGTGATTTAGACAAAGAGTTGTATTATCACTCATTGCTTGGTACCGTACAAATAGGTTTGAGGAAGGGCTCAGTAATGTTATACTATTTTTACTGAGTAAGTGTTGTACTATTTACTGAATGAGTATGTGCTTCTTCTAACAGATGAAATGACTCTGTTGCATATTAGCTGCAGAAGGTTATATAATGCATGCGTACTCAACATCAACAAGCAATTATCAGCTGTGTCTGAGCATGCATAACTTTGCACATCATTTGTACAGTGCAGGTACAATATAGCACTGAGTCATTATCACATTTCATGCATAGTTGTCAGTAGCTGCCACTGTTATTCGCATAAGTAGAAGTAATTATCACATGGATCAATACACAAGTCAGATTTTTGATTTGAGAAAGCGACCGGGAGGTCTAATACTGTGTAATGCAAACGGTAAAAGCGAAATTGCTTTTGATCTCTGGCTTGCATTGACAACTTTGGTAGATGGCTGTTACCAGTTGTCCTCTGAGTAACACTGCTGTGAAATACATTTCAAGGATCATGTAGAATGCGCACTTGCATTGCAGACACGCACCTTGTGGTTATTACACATCTACAATAAATACAGAAACAACATTTTACATAAGAGAATTTATTTTTTGGTGATAAAGATGCTTATACGTACAATCTGATAATTATCTGTGTGTGCTGATCTGTATATTTTTTAACTGGTTTTCATTTGCCTCGTATTTATGATAATTTTCATTGTGTTGTAGTTTCTGTGGAGAGAAGGCTCTCTGGCACTTGAGGAGGGGGCTGCATTTGCCATGTGGCAAATAAACTTACTGTGGCTGACATTTACTAAGAGGCAGTAACATGGGTTCCAGTTCATGCTGTACCTTTTTTTTTAATCTGTTTGCTGGTTGTACATTATGAGCAGTCATCCGGGTGTTTTGTTTATTTTTTTTTCTAGTTATTTCCAGGAACTTGTATGGGATACGGACAGTCATATGAATAGCAAGTGGAAAGGTGCATCAGAGGAGTAACTCTTCATTGGATTGTTAAATCTGTCTGTAGCAGCTGACCAGTAGGTAGCTTGTGATAACATTGTGAATTCATGTCAAACTTCAGATTTATAAACTAATACACTCGGCCTGCATAGTTTGCAGTTTCTTTTATTTCAACGTGAATGCACCATGAGTACATCACTAACATTTTTAGTTATTTTAATGACCATGACTATGACTAGCCTATACAATGTTTCAGTTGTAGTATGTGCTGGACCATGTTGCACATTTTACCATGTAAGTGGAATGTGCTATTAGCTTGGTATTCTGGAGTCAACATTCTGCTGTTTACCAACATATAGCAATTATGATATTCATTCAATGTTCATTGTTTAGGCTTTTATACTTTGGCTTTCAGTGGCATGTAATCCCTTACTACTTTATTCTTTTTGACCACTTCCGCCTATGGTTTGTTTGGAAACCGCACCGCCATGGATTTCATATAACTCTGTAGTGTTTACACATGCAATATGATGGTACACATGACTGACTTATTTTTTGAAGGAAAATTGTTTACTGCTGGAGGAAAGGTGTCTGAATATACCTCAGGTTTGATTTTTGACTTTTGGTGTGACAACTTTTATTGCAAATTATACAACTTATTTGTCTAAGAAACACACTAGCTATTTCTATTCATTACCATTTCAGTGAAAAAATTCATCCTGGTGTTAAAATGTATTTTTATTTCTGTAATGGCTTTGTCTACCCCACACCTTTCTGTTCAAACATCATTGTTAGCCACTGTTGTAATTAAGCACATTGCATAATGTGTGTTGTTGAAAAAAGCACACCTTATTGATTTTTTTTAGACATGACAAAAGAAGAGAGGAGCAATGCTGCCATGTAATGCAATTTAGGCATCTATGTGACAGGGCATGGTTTTAGTGTTCATTCGGATACACCGGTATATAGTTATGGTACTCTGTGCCCTGGCCTCAAAATGGGCTTCTAACAGTGCCACTGACATCACCATCCCTCTACGAATGTATATCTTCGACCTTTATGTATCCTTCAACTGCCTTTCAAGTACTGCAATCTATACATCAAAGGATGGTTCATGGTATTGTAGTCTAACATTTAAGTAATATGTCTTGTACAGTGACAAAAGAACCTTTGATATATATATTTTTTTTGTCGTTGACCCCCCCCCCCAAGTATGTTCTAACATAAAAATAAAATTCTAAAAAGTGGATTACAACCTACTGATGGATGGTATAAACAGCTTAATAGACCACCCCCTCCAGTGTAGTAACGTTGACCTATGTCCAAATTTATACCAAAGTACTATACCAGCATTTATATACATGCATGCAATCATGAATACCTGACAGTACAAAATCATCCTCTGCGTGGAAGAGAAAGCATGCATGGTGGACATCAGCAATAAAAAAACTATATAGCAAAAAGAATAAATCGCTGTCCAGTCCCAGGAAGGAGCAGGTGCACAATTGAAAGCTATCTCTCCTTAAATTGAACAACTAACTAAGACTGCTAGTGAAATCCTATAAAGGCAACTTCGAGTACAAATTGCCCACATCTACTAGAGACAATACACAGTCTCAAACGAAGCACACAGATTTGTTCAGAACTGTTGGTCACTGGACAACACATTCCACAAATGCTGTAATTTGTTTATATGTACTAGCTGAAAGATTCAGCAAAACCTTTGACCCCCATCAGTAAATTAGGACATCCACAGTACACCGCCAACCCCATATCTCTATGGAACAGTTCAACACTGTCCTATCAAAGGCCAAAAATAGACCCTCCATTTCACCTTATAATATCCCATCTGCATCATACATCAACTCAGGCTTGAACATGCAGCACTGTTGCACGTGATTCAACCAAAGCATTAGTAACAGCTTTGTCCCAGTTGAGTTTTGAACTGCCACTATCATCCCTTTCTGCAAAGGTGGAGCGTCCACTGATGCTTCAAATTATATACCCATTAGCCTAACTACCCGTACCACCCAGGCCATGGACTGGTTTATCATGGACCTCATTAACAGGGACATTGGCAACCTCCAAACACTCAACCCCACATGCTTTGCTCCGTCAAGGGGAGATAATGTCTGTTGAATGTGGGTGACTTCTCGGAGACTCTCAACAAAGCCATGGACGAGGGTAATCATGTGCATCCTGCCTACCGTGCCCTGTCAAAAGCTTTACACACTATATTCCCCTTTCGGGCATAGTAGATAAGCTCTCTCAACTAGGCATCACTCCAAATGTTACAAATTAGTTATATCTCTATATACAGTGCATATAAAAAGTGTTAATAGCACTGCTTAAATGCCAGGTTTTTCCGATATATAAAAAAATAGCCCACAATAAATGTTTTCACAACTTTCCCCAACTTTTGTATGACCTATGTCCTTTTTAATTATAATGAAAAAGAAACAAATCTCTGGAAAAAAAACACAAATAAATAAAAACTATACCATATGCTGGTTGCATAACTATGCACACCCTCAATATAATACTTTATTGAAGCACCTTTTTCATTTAATTACAGCATTCAGTATTCTTGGTTATGAGTATATTAGCATGGACCATTCAAAACCATTTATTTTATTGTGATGAAGCCATTCTTTGGTTCATTTCAATGTATGCTTGGGGTCACTGTACTCTTGAAACGTGAAATGCCTGTTCTGGAGCAAGGTTAATGCTGTTATTTACTACTCCCTTCACAGGGCATATTGATTGCTATTTTGATCCAGCCATCAGATAAACAAATTTTTTTTTAGGACGTCTGGATACAAAGTTATATTGAGATTGTCTACTGTAATCCACGATACTTACAATTGTTTATTTAAATTTTTTTGCACAGGTGTCCATCTGGACGTAGGTGCTTTTTCAGTGGGGGCCCGGGGATAAAAGCACCACAGTTAAAATAAATAGACAGTAGGTACATTGCATTACATAGTGATTAACAGTTTACATAGCAAATACTTACAACATATTTACAGATGAACAACATAGTACATCAGTAGACAACATGAATCTTTATCTGTCAAGTACATAACAGACATTAACACATGTTACAATAAGAAGTTCCTGCTGTATAATAAGTACTGGCTTATGAGCATCTGAGCTTGCAATATTCAAGGCACTTAGTGGAGTGGAAAGAAAGCTAGTGGTTGGATGGGGTGGGTGATATTAGAGTCGGATTTGCAAGGGCACAGCCAGCATGTTTTTAGGTGCCCTTTTAGTACAGGTTACAAGTGGATGCATGATGGTACGGAGGTAATTGTGGGTGGGAGGGAGGGAGTTCCATTATTTGGGTATGGCGCTTGTACACTGCCAGCATGTTTTTATGTGCGCTTTTAGTAAAGGTTTGAAGTGGATGCATGATGGTACGGAGGTAATTGTGGGTGGGAGGGAGGGATTTCCATTATTTCGGTATGGTACAAGGCAATAGTGCTTCACCATCAGACTTATTGGCTGTAGTGATCTGCAAGTGATTTGTGTTGCTGGATCTTAGTGGTCTGGTGGTGCGATACGGTTGGAGTACATTCTGGAGGGATGGGACATTTAGTGGATGGTTTAGTAGTTTGTGGGCGAGTGAGAGTTGATACCATTGAAGGAGGTGAGGGAGTTCAAGCCAGCCCAGTTCATCAAGTGAAAGACATTGGTGACTGCGGTAGGATGCCCCAGTGGCGAATTTGGTGATTTTGTTGCAGCAGGTCTCTAGCTTGTGTCGATCACATTGCCTTCAGTTGTTATATATTTGAGAGGCATAAAGTAGGGTTGAGATAAGGTTGGAATTTGCATTTGAAATCTTTGCTGCTTTGATGAGAAGTTGCTTATTTCTGTGTAGCACTCCTAGCTTTTTCTGGACTTCTTTTTTTATGGTCATGGATATGTCAGTGTCAAATTTTAGTTTGTCTATTTCCACTCATAGCTATTTGGTGTGTTCTGTTGGGTATATAGTGGTGTTGTCTTTTGCTGAGATGTTAAAGTGATAGTTCTTTGGAGTATGTTTGGTGGGTTCGGAAGATGATTAGTTTAGTTTTGTTTGGGTTGAGTATTAATTGGGCATTAGATAAGTTTCAACAGAGGAAAAGGCTTCCTGTGTGACTTTTTGCAGTTTGGGTAGGGACTGTGGTGAGCAGATGATGGTTGATTCATCTGCTTATTATATGAGTGTGCCATGTGTGGCATCAGAGGCTAGATTATTGCTGAAAACAGAGAAGAGTAGGGGTCCAAGGATGGATACTTGGTGAACCCCTATGGAGGTAGGTAGTCATTCAGCCATACAACGGATTGTTGGCAGTCAGACAGTTAACTCTGACACCAGTTGGTGACTGATTGTGAGAAGGATAGGTTATTGAGGACAGACATAAATTGTTTGTGTGGGACCATGTCAAATGCTTTCGATAGGTCTAGGAAAGTAGCAGAGGAGAGAGAGCCATTGTTTTTATGCTGAATGATAGTGTTAGTAAAGGACAATAAGGCAGTGGTGGTGCTATGGTTTGGTCGGAAACCATGCTGAGTATTGGAAAGGAGGTTGTTAGTAAGGAGGTAGTCTGAGACCTGAGAGTGTATGCATCTGTCTAGTATTTGGAGAGTGGACAGAGAATAGCTATGGGGCGGTAATTGTTTAGTTCTGTGCAGGGTCCGCCTTTGTGGAGGGGAATTATATGAGATATTTTCCACGGTGTGGGAAGGTAACTTTCTGACAGACATCGATTCATCAAGATGGATACTGGTTAGGCCAGAGCATCAGCTGCGATTTGTAGGTATTCACTATAGAGGTTGTTACTTAACAGTTTGTTTATGTTGGAGGTAGGTACAGTAGAAAAAAGAGAAGGCAGTGGGGAGATTACTAGTTGAAGGTGTGGGTTGGAGGGGAGGGGGGTTGTGTTTAGCTATTGATAGTATGGTTTGTGTGAAGTGTGTGTTGAATGAGGTAGCAATATTTTTTGAGGAGTGAGGGATGTTAGGAGGAGGGGTACTGACTTTACCTGGGTGGAGGATGGAGTTTATGGAGGACCACAATTGTTTGGTGCTCGGTTGGTGAGGAGTCTAGAGCAGATTGCTAGTATTGGAATATGTCCGTTTTTATTATCTTTTTCACTCTATTGCGTAGTTCGATGAATTTCTGTCTAGTTGAGGGTGTTTTTGTTTTGTGCCACTGCTCCCATGCTTTATCCTTTATCCCTGTTTTTCATTTCTGACTTAGTGGTTTTCTGTAGCCATGGGGAGGGTTGTGCTTTGATTCAGGAAAGTCTTATGAGGGCATGGTAATTAAGGATGCTCAGGAAGGTAGTATTAAAAAAATTAAACTGCATCATCAAGACTCAGGTACTTTAGAGGTTGCCAGTTACATTCTTTCAGGGATGAGATGAATGTGAATGTGTTAAAGTTTATTTTTTATGTATTTGACTATAGATGACAGGTTTAGGTTGGTATAGGTATTTTTTGAGTATAAATGTTGGGGAGTGATCACTGTGGCTATCTGATAAGCAGCCTGTTATATATGACTGTGGGCTCTTACTGGCTAGTATCCAGTCCAGGGTAGTGGGCTTGTTGGAGTTTTTATTTATCCTGGTTGGTGACTGGACTATTTGGGTGAAGCCATGAAGGTTTACATGATGGTTTGGATGTTTGCGAGAACAGGATTGCCAGTTAATATTGAAATAACCTAAAATCATAGTTTCTTGTGGAAGATGGTGGGTAGACCAGCTGAGGAGGTTTTCATGTGGAGGGATGTTCTGGCCAGGTGGGAAGTAGCATCCAATTATGTTGATGGTTTAGTTTTGTTTTATTTTGAGGTTGCTATAAAATTATTTCTTCATTGCCTATTTGTGGAGCTGATGATTTCTACATCTGGATATTTAGATGCTGTTTCAATATTATAGCTACAGCGCCTCCTTTCTTGTTTAGCCGGTCTACTCTTAGTATGCCATAACCTGTATTTGCTCACTGTTAATGTGAGGTTTTAGCCAGGTTTCGGTCAGGGTGACTATCTCTGTTATAATTATGCCATAGGTAGTAGCAGTACTGCACTGTCGAAGGCATCCAGTAAGGTTGATTTTCTGTCTGAGTTACTTAGTTTAAATCACAGCCTGTTTTCAATTACTTTTCCTGGCCCTGAGTGATTATGACTGAAAATGCAATATTACTCAACTTTCTGTAGAAGACAGGAATGTTTCAATTACATACATGATACATGATTGTAAAAAAAATTATACAGTCGAGAATTATTCAACGTTCAAACCATGCAGTACTATTGTCTATTGTTCCATTCTAAACAGCATTGTCTACCTTCATGTATACTTGTGTACATCCATTTGCTCCAACAACCTGTGACATAGGTGAGTTGAAACTGAACTTCTGCAACACCCTTCACTGTAATTGTGTCTTTGTGCACCCTGCAACTTGGGTTACTGTAAACTGCGACTATGAGCCTTTGCAGTAAGGCACATTGCATACTTTAAGGAATCACTACTGACCCTGTAGAATGTCTGACCATCCATCAATGCATATCAGCTGCTCAGGCACACTACCAGCTCTCTACACAAGATATACACCATTCAACCCATATGGTCATTATACATGAAGATTAGGCCATGGGGGAGTACATCAATCTTTCATAATCAAACAATGGTCGGTCATCTTTGTGATGCTCACAATTACTACATTCCCTAGTTCAAGTCATTCTATGTACTACACTACTTACTATCTACAGGCTGACTATGGCCATCATAGCTGCATACATACCAGAGTACCTTTAATTGCACATAAGCGCATTGTAATACATTCTCATTGTGGTGTGTGGATATATTTCCTGCCATGTCCAGCTGCTGGACGCAGTATAACTCTGACTAAAAATAATAATGTGTGTTGGAAATAATAGCTGCATTTCTTTCACCTGTCTGTCACAGTGCTGCACCTTCATGGTGTTTCATACATTGCTTTAGGTCATAGTGCTTTTAATTGAGTGTCATACTTAACGTGACGCAGTAACAATTTGTCATATTCTAAACATCAGTTAGAGTCTTCAGTGGAACAGGATCAGCCATGTCTGTCATATCAGTGCACACAGCTACAACACCAGTTACAAGGAAGTGTGGTAAAAGGTCAGCTTTGACTGAGTCTGCAAGAAAACGTTTCAAGAAAGAACGCGATGCAAAGCGTTCCCAAACTCGCATTGCAATTACAGAACAGTATGATCGCTGGATGTCTGTTAAGGAATCGCTTCATTTATCATCCCATTCGGCTGTGGCTAAGATCCTGCTTGATATGTGAGTTTTAACAGGTTCACTTTTAATCTTTGGTCTATTGCATACTTGTAATGATACACTCTTTTTGAATTTAATTTTGATACTGGTTTTCTTTTGAATTGATACTGATTAGTTATCAGCTGTAAAATGGAGTCATTCATGGAATTTCTGAATGCAACCCTATCCTGTCATCATTCATCAAGGCTTATCCCACTTAATATTCTTGGACAACACACACTAAAATATTCTGTAAGGCATTCTCACATGTTAATGGTGAATGATAATATTGATAGATAGTAATCAATAATGTCTTCTGTCTCCTTTGCATTGACTACTAACTGCACGTTGCCAGTGTTCATGTGTTACTTCAGCAATGCACTGTCCTGTATTTCTGTATTGAAAATGCTTACATGTTAAGTGAAACAAAATCTCACAAACACTTAAAAGTGGTGATGATATGCACTCATAATCACAACTTAAGTGCATAACTTTACTCCTGTTACAGGTATTATACAAACAGACTTGTCAACCACGCTGAATCGTTTTCTTTGCATGCACCGGTGCAGCATTCTACGCCAAAAACTTCAAAACAACCCCCCTTACATGGGGGCCACAACATTTCATTGTCATCGTCTACACTTTCAGCAACAAGCATTGGGTGTGCCATCAGTGGGTAATGTCATGTGACATACTGCATCAACATTTCAAGATTAATAATTAATCAATACTGAGAACTTAGTGAGTGACTTGTGCATTATTGTCTTTCAGCAATTCTACAGGTCATGAGAATGGTCCTAACCAATTGCCATTTTTTTCCGAGGATAAAACTGCAGACAGCAATTCTCACGGTCATGAGAATGGTCACAACCAATTGCCAGTTTCTTCCGAGGAGAAAACTGCAGACAGTGGCTGTCTTATGCCAAGTTGCCTGTCCATCCCAAAAAATATGGCTTCTTCAAAGACACGTATGACAGTTGTCCGGTTAGTAGAATCACTTTCACACACTACTGCACAAATGCCAATTACAACAGTTATGTTAATCAATAGGTTTCAGTTACTTGCGTAACCTATCTTGTCCTTTCTACACTCAGGTCTTTGAATGTAGACTCAGAAAATTCACGTACTGTTACTCATACAGGATACCACTCAACAAACTCTGCTGATGACTTTGACTGGTACGCTTTCAACCATTTGCTCATTTACCTGCTAGTATACTTAACTTCATCCATGCTAATATACTTTATTTCATTCAGTATTCTGCCTAATTTTTCTAATATTTTTGTCTATCTCTTTTTCTTACATATATCCATTGTTCCTCTGACCTGTCATTCAATCATGGCTGAATCTCAGTCAACCAATACAATATAGTGATGCTGAAGAAGGCCGGGAGAATGACTTTTTGGAATTTCATACCACAGAACCAAGGGAAACATCTATGGATGGTCACCAAGCCACAGAAAGTTCAAATTACATTGATGATCACATTGCAGAATTGATTTCACAAGACAGAGTACTGTTAGTGTACCAGAAAAATCTTATGGAACTTGCAAATCAATGCAATTTTCCAGTTTGTCGCATATGTGGGATGGAGCCACAGCAGTCCATTCAAAGGTCTGGATCTTGCGTCACACTACTATGGGTAAATGTGATAAATTGTGAATATCCCATAACATAATCATGTTAATGCAAGCTGCCACAATTTAAATGCACTATTCTTTCTCTTTCAGGTGTGCTCACGGGGTCACACAGTATACAAGTGGTGCAGCCAGCCGCAAATAAAAAGCGGTTTAAATGCTGGAGATTTAATGCTTGCTGCTGCGACTACTCTGACAGGCAACAATTATGCTAAGATTTCCTTGTTAGCAAGGTGTCTGAGTCTACCTTTTATATCTCCTTCTGCTTTTTACAGGTACCAGCGCCTATACATTGTCCCGGTAATCACTAACTACTGGGAGGGTATGGTCAGCAGATTGCTCTCTGCACGTCAAAATGCTGCCATTAAACTCATGGGTAATGATGCGTCATCTATACAAAATTTTGTTTTTTGAGACTATATCCAACTGTTCAAGTACTAACACTTCTTATCTATATGCAGGTGATGCACGGATGGATAGTCCAGGGCATTCGGCACAGTATTGTACATACACTCCAATGGATCTGAACACCAAGGAAGTACTGCTGATGACAGTAGTTGACAAGCATGAAACAGAGCTGTGCCCCTCTAAAATGGAGAAAGTTGCATTTCAGCAATGCATGAACAAGTTAATAGAGGCTAATGTCACTGTGGATGAGGTGGTCACGGATGCACATCCACAAATTGCAAAACTCATGCGTAAGTATCTGCACTTGCAACCCAATGGTTCCAATCTGATTAATAGATCATTTCCATTGTTTGTTATTGAAAAAAAAAATACATACACATCGGACAGACCTTGATCCTACTAGTTCAATGGTACCTTGCTAACAGTAACCTCCAATGAACCAGGTAATAACTGTGTAAATCCATCCATGGGATACATCATTTATGAGTTTCATTTATCTCTTGTTAGTACAGGCATCGTTTATGAATTCAATGCTTTGGTTATCCAGCATTCCAAGATGTATGGGAATGAAGACATGAATGAAATGTGCTTTATGTGGATGCAGAATTGCTGAACAGCTGCATTCTGTCCCACTTTGCTTGCAATAATAAAGTCATTCTTTGCATTGTAGGTACTTTGCCCCTTTACACTGATTATCCTTCCAAATGTAACATGGTATACCATTTAAAATAAGTTTCTGCAACAGGTTCACATGTCTTCTGCACATTGTTGCTCTGACACATGATCATTTGTTTATATAACACAACTGCAAGCAAGTGAAACTTGCTAAGGTAAAAGTATGTTGTATCGAATCGTATGTAAACAAGCTACATTCATTGACACTGTACCACTGTTAGTCACCTCATACTTGTTATTTACAACCCATTATAGGCACACGCTATTCCACAGTCTATCATTCTTTTGACATCTGGCATGCAGCTAAAAATCTATCACGAAGAATTAATAAGGTAACTGTATAACAGTGTGTGAAGACAATAATGTGCATCTTTTATTTGTTATACATAACACTGACATTGCCATTTCAGTACTCACGTACATCCATGTTACACTATCTTCCATAGGCTGGTCAGAAAAAAGGATGAGGAGTGCTGTGGAAATGGTGTAAAGACATCACAAATCATTTCTGGTATTGCTGCCAGCATTACAGCACGGCGGAAGAGTTTATGGTAAACTTGTGGTATTACCACCCTTATATCTTGTTTTTCATATGCTCTGATGCCACCGGATGACCTAGTCATCTATTTGTCTCTATTTACAGATGCAGTGGGGTGGTGTCTTGCACCATGTGATAAACGAACATGAGTGGCATGTTCATGGTGCTGATCAGGACTGTTTGGTTCATTGTAATCATGAGACACTAGGGAAAGATCGTACAACTCCATGGATAGAGCCAGGCAGCAAAGCATATGAGGCTTTGGAGAAAGTGATTACAGACAACAAATTCCTTCAAAAGATTCGTCACTTCCTGCGTTACAGGTAATGTACAGTTACTTCTAAATATTGCTTTTGTTTGCAGCAAACCAGCATACAGTGTGACAGAAAATTTACTTCAATCTTTTTTTTTTTTCATTTAATTGTTTGGTTTGCTTGTTTGTTTTGGCCCTGTTACCAACCTACATCCTTAGGACCACAGCAGACCTGGAGCAGTTCCATCAGCATATTTAATGTATGCCTCCAAACGCTACTCATACTCATATCCAGTCTATTGCGCACGCAATTATCTAGCCGCTATTGACCATAACATCCATCTTAATCACAAGATACCTCAAGACCAAGCAAGGCAAACAAGTGTAAGTGCACATCTTCATCATCATGACTCAATACCAAAACTACTGTTTATTGTATGAAGAATATTTCCCAATGCTGCCATGGCTACTGTCACTTTGCATTCACAAAGACCTAATCTACCTAAGCTCGGTAAATGCTGCATATGTACCTTTCCCTCAGTTACAGCTTTTAAGTATAGAAATGTTACATTATTACAAGGTTTGTGTGTCAGAATAGCTGAAAGGAAACCTGCTCTTATCACTGAACTTCTGCGTGCCCATTCAAATGCCTGTACACAACAATCAACAAGACCGTCAAGCCACAGTGTTCCTGAATGGTGTGCTTGCAACAACTGTCAAGTCATGCCTACTGAAGTGGAAAGTGTTTGCTGCAGTTATGAATCACAAGACTGCATATCAGTTCTGCAGGTAAGCATCTAAGATGCAATGTTAATTATAGTGCCTTGTAAATTTATTTAACGCTAAACAAGATACCTTTTTAATGAAATGTATGTAATTAGGTGGATTTGTTTTCAAAGTCAGCACTGTCGACACGATGGTATCCTTGCTTATTTTCATTTTCTGTTAAGTCTACCTATGACATATATCTGTATTACTAAATGAGTCCACTCATCTATAAATTAATTGTGTTCTGTAATACAGTAATTCAGATAGATTGCATATTTCATGCAATTGCATTGTAATTTCTGTTGGCAGAGTTGACAGTACTTCACAAGGTTTTTGAATCTCATCCCATTGTTTAACTGCATTCCATCAATTATGTTTGATAAGCCTACAGGCCAAGCTCCACCTGTAAGTGAGATGTAGTCCGTTGCATCAGCATAGGCTGCACTGCATCTAACAAGACAGGTAACGGACGTTTAACAGACCGGATGAGAATATGAAGGGTCCGTGCACCAATCAGCTTATGTATACCGGTATCTATTCATGAGTACGCTGTTTCAACTGATTCTAGTAATTGCTAAATATAATTGACAATACCTCTTTTTGCTTTGAATATGTGTCAGTACATACTGGTCCATAACTTCATAATCATCGCATTAGGACTTTATGTAAGTTAACAAACCAAAAGTTTATGGTCGGTTTGTCCATCACGTATGTTTAACAAGGCACACCTAACTTAATGAAGTCATGCATGTTCATTATTCACAATGGCCAGGCTATATGTCATTGTACTGTACTGCTCGCAAGTCCATTACATCTTATGGACATGACTTCATTTCATTGACGTGTCCAAAGTTCATGCATTCCATTTGATGAGTCAATTCATGCCATTTTTGGTGTTGCGTTTCAGTCGAATAACTTGTAATTAACTGTTACTTGTTATCCACAGGAAATGCAGGAATGTGTTCTACCCAGAAGTGTTCTTCAAGTTGCACATGCCTATCGTAGTGCTGTATTTGGTCTACCACAGGAAGCTGATGAAAATAAGCGCAACCGTCACACTGCATACCGGCAGTTCACATTGTGGAGGTATGGCCGGCTTGGAAGTAGAGTACGAAGACCCATCCCGAGCTGCTGTGTATGGCGCATCAGGGATAAGTATCCCGACCCTCAGGGCTCCTACACTGGATTTCGTCCATCAAGTTTCGATGATTGAGAAATGTGGATTCAATTCAGCTTACTTAATTGATTGCTATATGTCAGTGAAAAGTTAACTTTAAATGATAACATGCATATCTATCAAAATTTTTTTTTATGCTGTTTTTCATCCATCTGGGATCCATGTCACTAGTTCTGTCTTCATCCATGTACAACCTTGATTTCCTGACTATAATAAAAGTACATAAAAATTAACATTGTTATTTGAGTGTATCAAAAATAATGCTGATTTTGAATCTGTGAATTACTAATAGCACTGTAGTAAACACCCAGACAAACCAACACATATGAATCTTGTGTGTATGTCTGTGTGTGCATACAATTATTTATGTCTATGTATGTTGGTGTGCAGTTACAATTTTTTTTTCTGTAATTATATACATACAAACATCCACACACATATGTCTGTGTATGTGTACATATATTATGAGTTGCTTTTCGATAAATGTATATGTAGACAGATATAGAAAAACTTTGGATTCACATAATAATATTAAATTTTTAGCTGTAGAATAAGTGGTATACTGTAAGGAGGTAATAGTGTTTTCAGTCAACCTTACTAACAGAAGTACATAGAAAAAAAGACGTAGATTACTGATGTTTGGGAAATAGGTGAACAGGACATTTCAACTCTATTCAATGCACTTTGATATTACGACACTTAATTTGTGGAAATAATTACAAATCTTGTGTCAAACCGGTTGAGAATTCCATTATAACAGCTACAGACTCATCAAGATAAGACTAATGTATGCAAGAGCTGAAATGTCGATTGAATCTCCAGAAACCAAAAAGTAATTGTTCACACGGATAATAAGTTTGAGACTATAAGAGGCAGGGTGGAAAAACTGCTGTCGATTTAACACTGGGTGAGTACGGGTTCTTGTTCAAGGTATGGAAATACCCAATTATACAAAAATTCCAAATCTTGCATTTATCGGTTCATAGGTAGGTGCTAGCCTATTGGACCTAGGGCCTATATAAGCCTAGCCAAAAAGGTACCCGGTATTTTGCCAGCCAATAACATTATTTTCCTGTGACACTGTCGAGCTGAGCCACAGAAATCATCCCCAAGGTAAACTTCATAATTCCTATCATCATCAAGAATTTTCAGTAGTGCTACTCAGGAGCTTTGTGTCATATACATAGGTATTTTGTACCAGAGTATGAGAAGTCCTTGGCACAGGCACCTATCCCTCCAGAATTTTTTGCTTATTGAGGTGACAAGGTTTACGTCGAAAGTACATGTAAGCTCAGAGGGATTGTCATTACAAAGTGGAGCATGTCCGACAGTTGTGGATTTGACATGGCTTCCTATGGTCGGCATAGATCGCCTCTGAGTAGGCAATATGAGATGGATTAATGCTACAGTTGTTTAGGACTGTATGTAGGTCATCTGTTTGAGGCTGCTAATCCTCTTTGTGATGTAATTATGTGGCCTCTACAGTTGCAGTAGATGTCTTGTGAGGTACATACCAAAAGGGACGTGTGACTCGATAATGGGTCTAATGAGTGATAAGTATAGGGGAACAATTACCACTTTTTTCCTGGATGAGAAACCTTTTAGTGATCAGGAGAGCCACTTATAAGCATCTCCTGACTACTGTGACAGTGTCACCATCAAAGGAAAGACTACTGTTCACCTGTGTCCCAAGGTCTCTTCTCACTCTTTCGGTGTTTAAACTAAATCCTATGTGGAAGTACATGGGTACATACTTTTTAACAAACTGGATGACAATCCACTTTCTGACCCCTGAGCTTGAGGCCATGCCTTTGACACTAGGCATCTGTCTCACTGAGGCCATATAGTAGGATATGCACACTGTTAGGAGTTTCAGTTATGGATCCCAGTTTGCAGTCATTTGAGAACTTTGTTACCCAAAGACATTCTATCTTAGCCTGTACTTTAGAGTAGAAGACAACAAACAAGGGGAGGACACAGGATTTAACCCTGTGTTAGTCGACTTGTCTCTGGTCTGAAGTCGGCTTTGGAGTCTGCTACTTTCACAGTCTGGGTACTGTCAGTGAGCCTGTTGGCAATCCATTTTGTGACATAGGGATTTATACCAATTGTAGTGAGTTTATCTATGAGTCCAGACTGGGGGATGGTTTGAAAGCCTTCGCGAGAGGTTGATAGGCTGTGTGAAACACCTTACCCTTGTCTACGGCTTGGGTGTCTGCTTCAAATAAGTATATCACGTTTAGGAGACATGATCTGCCTTTTACAAACCCAAACTGTATGTGCTCCAGAGTTTGTGGATTATCAATGACTTGGTTTATAAATTCCATGATGAGACATTCAATGGCCTTGCAGACTAGGCTCGTTAGACTCATGGGACAGTAGTTCCATAGGTCCGTGGTGGATCACAATTTGTGGAGTGTGATAACCATTGCTGTGTGCCATTCAGTGGACACAAAGCCTGATGTGAGTGTATGATTGAACATGGTGCTTAGGTGGGGTAACACTTCATTCCGTACTTATTGTAGAACACATCCTGGGAGGTCGTGAGGTCCCACGGATGCTGTGTTTGTGGCTTTGGACAGTGTGGTTTTTACCTATGCAGTCGTGATTACAGTAAATTTGCATTCATCAAATATAGAGATGGTCCCTTTAGGGTTGAGAGGGGTGCAAAGTTAACAATCAACCTATCTGCAAGGTTGTTTGCAATATCAGTTTGTTCTGTATATCTACTGACATTGTGTTGTAACTCAGAGCAGATAGGAGTGTTGCCATTGAGATTTGTGACATAGCTGTATAATGTTTTGTGGTTGTCTTTAGAATCAATGGCTATTTTTTTTTTCAAAACTAGCTGTAGAGGATTTTGAGGCATCTCCGTTTCTTACTAAGGCTGACCAGGGACTTCCTCCAATCAGTTAATTTTACTATTTTTTGCAACAGTTTCTTTCTTCGTTCGTAGAATTTTTTTTTTTTGCAGTGGACCGCCGTATTGGCTTCCTTTTTTTGAGGTTAGCGTCTTGTTTTTGTTAGGGATAAGCACAATCCATGCACTTGTGTAAATGCTTATAAAGTGCATTTCTGTATCAATGATCAGTCGTACCTCTGTTGTCCATATGCATGCGTGTCGTGCAGTTTGCCACTTAGGTCTTAGGTTCATAGGTTCATAGGTTCATAGGTTCATAGGTTCATAGATTCATAGATTCATATCAGGCTATCTGCCCTAGGGCAGTTATAAGCCTAGCCTGAGTGTGGTTGGCTTTCGCCACCCATTTTAAATTAATATTGATATGCCCTTTTTCGAGGTTAGTATACTGTGCCTCTGTCTAACAGTGACACAGAAGTGATACCTGGGGTAAACCGACGATCTCCCAGCCACTCATGAAGATTCCTCTTGAATAGAGTCAGAGAGGGACTCTGCCTAACCTGGACTTGCATTTTATTCCAAAGTGAAGGAGCCTCTGGGTTATGAATCTGGCCCTCAAGCATGCCATATTTCTTTCAGTGCTGATGTTCAAGTCTCTCAAGTGTGTAGCTTGATGGGATTTGTATTTTACGAGGTGCAGCATGTCCATTCGTTTCGGGTTGGACATCTCTTTATACGTCAGGGACAGATCGCCTCTGAGCAGGCGGTATGCCACTGAGTAGAGCTGGATGTTTTGTTAACCAGGCAGCATATGGCATCTGTTTGAGCCCTTTGATCCTCTTGGTGAGGTACTTTTGGGGTCTTTCCAGTTGCTGCAGGTGTCTGTTAAGGTACATCCCAAAAGGGGCATTGTACTGATTTATGGTTATGATGAGGGATGACTAAAGAGGCACAATGACCTCCCCTGATCTAGATGTGAATCCCTTCATGATTAGGTGGGCTATATAAAATGTTTTTATAACCACTTTGGCCACGTGGTTTTCACAGGAGAGATTGCTGTCAACTTGGGTCCCCAGGTCCCTAATTACTACTTCCGTACTTAATGGATTACCACCTATGTGGTAATTTGTGGGCACTTTGTTTTTGCCAAAGGGGATGACTATACACTTTTTGGCATTTAGCTTGAGGCCATGGCTCTGGCACCAGTTGTCTGTTTCTATGAGGCCCTTTTGGAGGATGCTTGTGTTGGCTGCAGAGTCGATTATGGTGCCCAGTTTGCAGTCATTTGCGAACGTGGTCAGCCATAGTCCTTCCATGTTGGCCTGTACCTCCGAGAAATATATACCGAACAAGAGAGGTCCCAGGACTGAGCCTTGTGGGATGCCACTTGCAACTGTTTTGGAGTCTGACATGGCTTCAGCAATTCTAACCATGTGGGTTCTGTCCTTCAGCCAGTTTGCAACCCATCTAGTGAAATAGGGGTTTATGAAAACCAAGCAAAGTCCGAAACCATTAAATCCAAAATCCACAGAACAGGCAAGACGACAGTACACCAAATAGCGTATAACCATTTATTATCCGCTTTCGTAAAAAACTTCCTCAGAATAAAATCAATTAAGACAACTTCCTTGTTAAATACAAATAAACAAGTCAGGTGATTAAACAATCAAATATTTAAATACAAAAAAAAAATATATTTTTAAAAACAACAAAGTACCAAATAATGTTTAATTTGAAGCAAAATGAAGATGGACTAACCCCCCATCTTTGTTGACATTTAATTTGCGTTGTTTCAAAAAACACTTAATATTAGTGGCTTCATTGAGACCAGGGGCAATGTCAGATTTAAGTTTAATTTGCCAATAGGTCTCCCTTTGTAAAAGGTAATTCTTAAAATCCCCTTCCCTCATATCTTTATAACACACCTCTAATACAGAAAATAGAAATTTACGAAAAGAGGAACAAACTAAGGAATGCTTAAAAAGAGCATTATTGTCATCCTTAGTTTTTATAGAATATACATGCTCCCTAATACGAGTCTTTAACTCTCTGGTGGTCATCCCTATGTAAAATGCCGTGCAGGAGGAGCATAGGGCAATGTAAATAACCCCACTAGTGCAGCAATTCACATATCCTGGAACCGCCAGAGTCCTGTTGGATGTACTCACGGAAATATAAGGACCAATCGATATAAATCTGCACATGTTGCATTGATTGAAACAGTACATACCTTTCTTGTCTGACACAAAATTAGAAATTTTACCCTGCTGGTTTTCCAAAATCCTTTTTAAATTAAAACTATTTTTCTGAACAAATAGGGGTTTTTCTCCCAAAATGTGGAAAATATCAGAATTCCCTTTTATGATTCTCCAATTTTTGTTTATAATATTTTGAATGTACTGACAGTCGGAACTCATCTCTAAGGAGAAAATCAGGTTAACATTCATTGCTTTACCACTGTCATTCCTATTTAAAGAGTAAGCGTGGCCAGTTTTTAAATTTAATAATGGAAAATATTTGTCAACTCGTTTAGAGTAAATATCGGCACTAGTATGTGCAAGGGTTAGTTGGTCATAACCCCTGTTGACAAATAAAGAGGTAATAAAAGCAAATTCCTGAATCAAGTCTGCATCCTTAGAGGTCATGCGACTCGCCCTGATAAACTGCCCCCTTGGAATATTATTAATAACATGCTTAGGATGACCACTCCTATAATGCAAGTACCCGTTATTGAAGGTCTTCTTCCGATAAATACGACTGTGTAGCCTATTCTCCTCAAAATCCCATTTAAGGGAAACATCCAAAAAGTTGACATCCAACCCATTCGTTCCAATAGTAAATTTTAAATAATCTGAAAAAGAATTAGTGTCAATAAGAAATTCTCCGACGGTGGAAATATCCCCATCAACAACAAAAAACAGGTCGTCCATAAAACGACAGAAAAAAGAAATGTTATATTTACTAGCCAGGATGGGAAAAAACTGTTTCTCCCACCACAACATAACTAAATTAGCATAGGCTGGGGCAGCTGAGGAGCCCATAGCGACCCCTCTTTTTTGCCTATAATAAATTTTCTCAAAAAGAAAAAAATTGTTCTCTAAAGTGATTTCCAACAGCCTACAAATAAGAGAAACCATGTTACTGGTAAAACTAGAACAACTAGTAGATAAAAAATTCCGAATGGCTTCAACCCCTTCGTGGTGGGGAATACAAGTAAAAAGGGAGACCACGTCAAGAGTAAACATAACTTGTCCGTTGGAGTTAAAACCACAAGTAGTAACAAGATGGTTAATTTTCTTAAGGAAATGCCATGAATCCCAAATAAACGAATGTTGATTAGAAACAATAGGCCCTAAAACAGCATCAAGAAATAAAGCCAATCCCTCAGTAACTGAATGGGGAGCAGACACTATGGGCCTGAATGGTGGATTATGTATAGACTTGTGAATTTTGGGGATCCCAAAAAGTACCCCAATTCTAGGCTGGTCAATAATACAAAAGTCATACAATTCAAAACTAATCTCACCGTTCATAAGGGCATCATATAAATGTGAATGAATTAAACGGTGACAACGCTTAACCTCAAACAGTGAAACAGTTTCATATTCATCACTGTTATTTAACAGGTCTAAAATACCGTTCACATAAAGTTCCCTATTCATAATAACAATATTATTCCCTTTATCGCTTTTCATAAATCGAAATTTGTTAGTCATTGCTTGTAAATTTTTGATGGCCTTTCTTTCCCCATTAGTTAGGTTGTTCAAAAAACTAGGTTCATTGTTCAACATATGTTCTACATCCTGTATACATGTTTCCTCAAAAACCTTTAGGGTGTGCTGTAATTTAGGACAATAAGTGGAGGGTTTAACAAAAATACGATTAGAAACAGATAAATCATGCAATAAATAATGCAAATTTAACTTTCGAGCATATTGCTTGATATCGATAACAGTCCTAACATAGTTAGCCCTGGTGTGAGGGACAAAATTAAGCCCCAATTTGAGAACATTATTTGGTACTTTGTTGTTTTTAAAAATATATATATTTTTTTGTATTTAAATATTTGATTGTTTAATTAATCACCTGACTTGTTTATTTGTATTTAACAAGGAAGTTGTCTTAATTGATTTTATTCTGAGGAAGTTTTTTACGAAAGCGGATAATAAATGGTTATACGCTATTTGGTGTACTGTCGTCTTGCCTGTTCTGTGGATTTTGGATTTAATGGTTTCGGACTTTGCTTGGTTTTCTTTGTTTGTGCTTTTACCATGGCTGAGGCTTCTGACGACCCTTTGTTGAACCTTAGTGTTCATGCTACTCCCTCTTCAGATGTCGGGAGTTTGAACATGTTTTTGATTGCTACCCTAGCTGAAATTAAGAATTCGCTCAAATTTTTAGTCACCAAGGCGAATGATCCCGAGACTACCATTAGAGCTTTTAGTCCGGCTGGTTTTACTCAAGATTTGGAAGCTGATGTTAATTTCGACAAAATACCACGACAACCGAATCTTGCGGCATTGAACCAACAACGCATCATTGGTCGGGCGACTTTCCAGCAATTTTTCGACCGTGCGGAGAACCCCTTTAGCGAATTGGGGGCTACTGAAGGAATTTCCAATGTATCTTACAATGAGGATTTTCATTCTAAACGTGGGCAGCTGTTAAAGCTTTTGAAAAGGTACAATGCTATACATGTAGAAAATTGTTATTTTGCACGCTGTTTGGAACTTAACATCGTTCCAAAGGGGTTACGGTTTTTTAAGTGCCCCAACTGGGTGCACGCTGGAGACCCTTTCTTTAATACTTTGACTGCCTTTTTCAATGAAGCAGGTCTACGTTTTTTAAGGCTGCTTTTTGATAACAATGTTACTAAAAAAGAATTACTTAAAAAAGAAATTATTGACATTGAGGCTTATTTTAAGCAGAGTCTTGGTGAGCAAAAGTTTTTTGAATTTTTTGTATCTATTTCAAATGAAACGGAACAGTTTTCTGTTGATAATATCAACAGGAAACATTCTAAGCTGTTACGGGACCTTGAATCATACAAAAATAACTCTGCTTTCACCAATTTTGGTGTTCCTAGCAAATCTTACAAATTTACTAATAGTAATGGCCAAGGATTTAAGAAGTCGGTTGGTGGGGTTTTGTCTAAATCTGTTGGATTTGGAGGTATTAACAATTTTGGGAACAGTTCACCTTTGGTATTCAGTTCTTCGGACCCTACTAGTTCTACCATCAATGAAAAGGCGGTAACCAAATTTTCTACTGACAAACCTTCCACTGGTGAGGTTCCGCACGTGGAAGGGAATTCACTAGCGGTTGCCGAAAACTTTCCACCATTAACCACGGTGGATAATGTAACCAAGAGTAACACGATCAATACTGTTCCTGGTTCAGGATTAGGGAATCCTGTTCCTTTACCATCGTCAACTTCTTTTTCCAACCGGAGAAATCAGACCACCACCAAAACAGTGCTGACCAGGAGCCGAACATTTTTGGGCTCTCAGTCCTCAGGGGAAGAGACTTAGAACCTTTGAATGATCACTTTAGCATTATTAATCTGACCGATCATGTTTTTAGTAGTGATGAAGTGGATGTTCTCAAATTGGGGCTTAATTTTGTCCCTCACACCAGGGCTAACTATGTTAGGACTGTTATCGATATTAAGCAATATGCTCGAAAGTTAAATTTGCATTATTTATTGCATGATTTATCTGTTTCTAATCGTATTTTTGTTAAACCCTCCACTTATTGTCCCAAATTACAGCATACCCTAAAGGTTTTTGAGGAAACATGTATACAGGATGTAGAACATATGTTGAACAATGAACCTAGTTTTTTGAACAACCTAACTAATGGGGAAAGAAAGGCCATCAAAAATTTACAAGCAATGACTAACAAATTTCGATTTATGAAAAGCGATAAAGGGAATAATATTGTTATTATGAATAGGGAACTTTATGTGAACGGTATTTTAGACCTGTTAAATAACAGTGATGAATATGAAACTGTTTCACTGTTTGAGGTTATTGTCACCGTTTAATTCATTCACATTTATATGATGCCCTTATGAACGGTGAGATTACTTTTGAATTGTATGACTTTTGTATTATTGACCAGCCTAGAATTGGGGTACTTTTTGGGATCCCCAAAATTCACAAGTCGATACATAATCCACCATTCAGGCCCATAGTGTCTGCTCCCCATTCAGTTACTGAGGGATTGGCTTTATTTCTTGATGCTGTTTTAGGGCCTATTGTTTCTAATCAACATTCGTTTATTTGGGATTCATGGCATTTCCTTAAGAAAATTAACCATCTTGTTACTACTTGTGGTTTTAACCCCAACGGACAAGTTATGTTTACTCTTGACGTGGTCTCCCTTTTTACTTGTATTCCCCACCACGAAGGGGTTGAAGCCATTCGGAATTTTTTATCTACTAGTTGTTCTAGTTTTACCAATAACATGGTTTCTCTTATTTGTAGGCTGTTGGAAATCACTTTAGAGAACAATTTTTTTCTTTTTGAGAAAATTTATTATAGGCAAAAAAGAGGGGTCGCTATGGGCTCCTCAGCTGCCCCAGCCTATGCTAATTTAGTTATGTCATGGTGGGAGAAACAGTTTTTTCCCATCCTGGCTAGTAAATATAACATTTCTTTTTTCTGTCGTTTTTATGGACGACCTGTTTTTTGTTGTTGATGGGGATATTTCCACCGTCGGAGAATTTCTTATTGACACTAATTCTTTTCCAGATTATTTAAAATTTACTATTGGAACGAATGGGTTGGATGTCAACTTTTTGGACGTTTCCCTTAAATGGGATTTTGAGGAGAATAGGCTACATAGTCGTATTTATCGGAAGAAGACCTTCAATAATGGGTACTTGCATTATAGGAGTGGTCATCCTAAGCATGTTATTAATAATATTCCAAGGGGGCAGTTTATCAGGGCGAGTCGCATGACCTCTAGGGATGCAGACTTGATTCAGGAATTTGCTTTTATTACCTCTTTATTTGTCAACAGGGGTTATGACCAACTAACCCTTGCACATACTAGTGCCGATATTTACTCTAAACGAGTTGACAAATATTTTCCATTATTAAATTTAAAAACTGGCCACACTTACTCTTTAAATAGGAATGACAGTGGTAAAGCAAGGAATGTTAACCTGATTTTCTCCTTAGAGATGAGTTCAGACTGTCAGTACATTCAAAATATTATAAACAAAAATTGGAGAATCATAAAAGGGAATTCTGATATTTTCCACATTTTGGGAGAAAAACCCCTATTTGTTCAGAAAAATAGTTTTAATTTAAAAAGGATTTTGGAAAACCAGCAGGGTAAAATTTCTAATTTTGTGTCAAACAAGAAAGGTATGTACTGTTGCAATCAATGCAACATGTGCAGATTTATATCGATTGGTCCTTATATTTCCGTGAGTACATCCAACAGGACTCTGGCGGTTCCAGGATATGTGAATTGCTGCACTAGTGGGGTTATTTACATTGCCCTATGCTCCTCCTGCACGACATTTTACATAGGGATGACCACCAGAGAGTTAAAGACTCGTATTAGGGAGCATGTATATTCTATAAAAACTAAGGATGACAATAATGCTCTTTTTAAGCATTCCTTAGTTTGTTCCTCTTTTCGTAAATTTCTATTTTCTGTATTAGAGGTGTGTTATAAAGATATGAGGGAAGGGGATTTTAAGAATTACCTTTTACAAAGGGAGACCTATTGGCAAATTAAACTTAAATCTGACATTGCCCCTGGTCTCAATGAAGCCACTAATGTTAAGTGTTTTTTGAAACAACGCAAATTAAATGTCAACAAAGATGGGGGGTTAGTCCATCTTCATTTTGCTTCAAATTAAACATCATTTGGTACTTTGTTGTTTTTAAAAATATATATATATTTTTGTATTTAAATATTTGATTGTTTAATTAATCACCTGACTTGTTTATTTGTATTTAACAAGGAAGTTGTCTTAATTGATTTTATTCTGAGGAAGTTTTTTACGAAAGCGGATAATAAATGGTTATACGCTATTTGGTGTACTGTCGTCTTGCCTGTTCTGTGGATTTTGGATTTGATGAAATAAGGGTTTATATTTAAGCTGGTGAGGTTATCTATAATGCCTGAGTGGGATATTGTATCAAATGCTTTTGGGAGGTCCAGGTAGGCTGTGTGTACCACCTTCCCCTCGTCAATGGCCTTGGTGACTGTTTCAAAGAAATCAAACCGGTTTAAGAGGCCGGATCTGCCATTAACAAAGCCGAACTGGGTAGGATCCAGTGTCTTTATGGCCCCCATATCTTTTTTTATGAGTTCCATGATTATCCTTTCCATATTTTTGCAGACCAAGCTAGTCAGGCTTATGGGGCAATAGTTTCCTGGATCCGTTGAGGCGCCACTGTTGCTTTATGCCACTCTTTGGGTACATATCCTGTAGTAAGGCTGAAACTGAACAGTAGTGTTATGTTTGGGTTTAGCTCTTCTTTGAGCTCATGTAGGACGCAGCCAGGGACACCGTCTGGTCCCATTGATGCTGTGTTTTTTCCTTGGGAGAGGGCGGCTCTTACCTGAGCATGTCAGATGTCAGGGGGACAGCACTCTGCTGGGGTAGATATTTGCCCTTTTGGTGGGGAGGGGGGGAGAAGTTTGCACTGAACCTGTCAGCTATGATGTTGGCAATGTCTATGTGTTCAGTGTATTTTTAGTCATTTTTGACTAAATATGAGCATATCTGGGAATTCCCACACAGGTTCCCAACATGACTAAAGAAAGTCTTGTGATTATCCTTAGTGTCCTGTACAATTTTTCTCTCAAAGCTGGCCTTAGACGATTTTATGAGTGACCCTATTTTTGTGGTAATGATCAGAGATGCCTTCCCTTTTTGTGATTTTGCTCTATCATGTAGTAGCTTCCTCCTCCTATTATATAGTTTGTTTATGGCTGGGGTCCACCGGACCGCACGTCTGCCTTTGGTGGATTGGGTCTTGGTTTTATTTGGGATTGCATGATCCATGCATTCCTGAAGGTGTTCATAGAATGCGTTTATAAAGGATTCTGTGGTCTGGGCCGTAATTTCCACAGGCCCAGGGCCTTTGAAGGATTCCACCTCTGTTTTGAGGAGTGTGAAATTTGCTTTAGAGAACTTTTTCACTGTGGTTTCATGGGCAGGGGGTGGGTTCGGGCTGTGAATATCCAGTGAGATTAGTTTATGGTCTGAGCTTACCAGTGAGGGATACACTTCTGGTCTGAAGCATAGAGTACCCATGTTGGTAATGATCAGATCCATTATGTTTTCCCCTCTTGTGGTAGTGGTAAGAAGTTTTTCCATACCATTTGAGTTTATAAATTTTAGTAACCTTTAGGCTAGGGTGTTGGAGCTAGAGTAATGCTCCCAGTCTACATACAAACAAAGCTATATTCAGCAGGCCTGGATCTAGTCTATGCTACAGCAAACAAGGTGTACCGATTTCAGTAAGAAACTGTTCAAATAGAATTAGAATATCAGAGACTGAGCCCTCAATCAGCAGTTGCCAATGTAGAAGGCTGTAAGCTACCTGTCCGGCCACCACAGTGCTGGCCACAAACCTTCCTAATCAAAAACAACTGGTCTGAAGCACAAGTGCTTAAACCAAAAGACTTAGAATGATAGCTACACTTTAATCAAGTTACTACCAAGCAGTAATAAATACAGTTGAATACTTTAAAGAATGCCTGGATTAGTGCTCAAGTTATACAAACAAAGCTAGATTCAGCAGGCCTGGCTCTAGTCTCTGCTACAGTAAACAAGGTGTACCAAGTTCATTAAGAAGCAGTTGTAATATCCAGGCAGTATAAGCCCTTAACCAGAAATTCCCAGCTCAGAAGGGCAGAGTGAAGCCTCTCCTCCCACAAGAGTGCAGACCATGAACCCTCTTAATGTAAAATAACTGGCCTGAAGCCCAAGTGCTTACACCTAAATTAATACACTATTATAACAACAGACACTGAGCCCTCAATCAGCAGTTCCCAACTTATTAGTATGTAAGCTACCTGTTCTGCTACTACAGTGCAGACCAAAGTTGTTTTTACATAATTTTTTACAGTTGTTTCCCTATCGGGGGGACGGTTCGGTAACTAGATGTCTAGGGTGATTACTTTGTGGCTGGATCTGACCAAAAAGGAATTCCACTGGGGTGTGCAACATTTTTCACACATATTGTTAATGACCTAGTCCAGGATTTTGCTGCCCTGGGATTGTGATGTAGAAACATTCATCCAAGGCGTTGGAATTTACGAAATCCAGAAAATGTTGAGCAAAAGAGTTGGTACATGAGTATTTCACACAGTTCTTGGTGTGTTACTTGAAATCGTCCAATATTAGATGGCTGGGTTATACACGAATATTTTCCAGTGTATCAAGAAAAAAGGAATGTGCATAGTGGTGGATCTGTAGCAAGCTAAAATTTGGATTGTGCTGCTGCCCAGAGTTACTTTCACTTGCATAATCGCAGATGCATTATGCTTAGCAATTAGCCTGGAGGTGTGGATATCCATAATATCCATAATGAATCTCCCTCTGTCCTTCTCCTTTGCTTCTACCCTGTAACTCCACTTCTATATACATTCTCACTACCCTTCTCATCTCTGCTTCACATACCTTAACCTCTTCACATCTCTGCTAAAACTTACCTTCTGCATACTCACTCTTTACTGATTGTCCTCCTCACTTCTCCTCCTCTGGCCCATCCCCCATGACTTCCGCCCTGTATCTACTCTCCCTGCCCCCTCTCCTTCCTCCCTTGCCCCCTCCCTCCCCTTCTCCACCCACTTACTCTCCTACTCTTTATAGCTCCTGTTTCCAAATAGACGCTATCTTTATTTTCCCTATTCTAACCCTCAGCTGCTGTGCTACTCTGGCTGCAGTGTATGCACCGACGTACTTGGGCACCTGCCTACCCTGCCCTAACCTCCTGAATATACCCTCCTGAACACTCTGGCCAAGAACCGGCAAAAACGGACTCCTATCTAAAACTTTAAGGCCTCACTGCTCCATGAGTTCTTCCTTCAACAAGAATTCAATGAAAGTATGTGCACTATTGTAACCTTGTGCAGTTAATAAGTTGATTCTACTAGGTCGCTGTACACTTCCCTGCCATTCTAGCCAGCAGCCACTACCTCTTCTCCATTTCTGTTTGCACTAACAGTTCTTCCCTTAATTTCCATCCCCCTTCTCTGCTACTTATAGTTATCACCATATTTTCTTTATCCCCTTCCTGACCCTCGATAGCCCCTTCCTCCCTTTCCTGCTTCTCCACCAGGGATTACTACTATTTCTGACTGACTGGCCACTAGGTGGTGCTCCCCTACCTTCTTGCGATCCCCTCTACTCCCCTTTCTCCCCAATTACAGCCCTCTTACATCCTTCCCTCTGCTCTCTCCCACTCTACTACCCAAGAATCCTAGCCACTTTCCACTTAATACAAACCTCCTCTATCCCTTTCCTGAAGTCTCTTCCATCTCCATCTGTCCTTCTCCTTTGCTTCTACCCTCTAAATCCACCTCTATATACATTCTCACTACCCTTCTCATCTCTGCTTCACTTACCTTAACCTCTTCACATCTCTGCTAAAACTTACCTTCTGCATACTCACTCTTTACTGATTGCCCTCCTCTGTCTCTTCCCGCTCCCTTCGCCCTGCGGGCTCACAAAGCTCCCCTAACCTACCCCCAATTCCCACCCACCCCAACACCAACATTTATACCTCACTAGCTCCTCCCTCCATTTCTGATAACCAATCACGACATGTCCCTCCTTCCTCTATCCCTTCTTCAATTAACCAATCTCTACCCCTTCTTATCTCCCCTCCCACTCTTACTCCTCCCTCTTCTCCATTCACTTACTCCTCACCTCTCTTCACTTCACTTAACCTTCCCCTCTAAACTACAAATATTTAATATCTCCCTTCCACTCCCTTACCTTTCTCTCCACAACTGATAACCACTTCCTTTCTTATCTACAACTGATTGGCACTTCCTTTCTTATCTCTCACCTCCATACCCCACCCATTCCAATCATGCCCTCCCATTTCCTCTTCACGTTCAAATTCCCCTTCAGCCTTCTCTTCTTTCTAATTCCTCTTTATCATGCTACTTCATACTCTTCAAAAGCTCACCCTTATCTACCTCCTGCTCATACTATCAATATCACTCACCCGCAACCTCTTCTTCACTCTCACTTCCACTCCATTTCCCCCTCCCTTATCCAAACAAACCACCTACCTCCTTCCCTCTCTCCTTTATGGTGCCCCTATTCTAACTAATTTGTCTTCTTCCCTCACCTCTAAACTTGAAGCTTGCTATAACAAGATCTCTAAATTTGCCACTAAATCCAAAACCTAAACCCACCACTGCCTTACCCTTCAATCTCTGAACTGGTTAGAACTCCCTAACCACCTTGACTATCTTCAACTAACAACCGCTCACAAACTAATATTCTATCCAGAAAAATGCCCAGCTTTATCCAACATCCTTCCCCTTTACATCCCAAACCGATCTTATAGATCAGAACACTAAAACCGATTATCCATTCACAGACCTAAACATTCCGCTGGCAAGCTACTACTATCCTTCTCTCTAGGCAAAAAATGAAACTCTCTCCCTACACCACTGAGGACTATAGCTAACACAGATCACTTCAAGACCCAACTCTACTCACACCTTTCCTCCAAATGGATATGTTCCTGCTTTCACCCTATATAAATCATACAGATTTTCTTTCCCCC
>NC_056744.1:1400959653-1400981585 GCF_019279795.1 Protopterus annectens
CATCACCAACATGGTTACTCTATGCTTCAGACCAGAAGTGTATCCCTCACTGGTAAGCTCAGACCATAAACTAATCTCACTGGATATTCACAGCCCGAATCCACCCCCTGCCCATGAAACCACAGTGAAAAAGTTCTCTAAAGCAAATTTCACACTCCTCAAAACAGAGGTGGAATCCTTCAAAGGCCCTGGGCCTGTGGAAATTACGGCTCAGACCACAGAATCCTTTATAAATGCATTCTATGAACACCTTCAGGAATGCATGGGTCATGCAATCCCAAATAAAACCAAGACGCAATCCGCCAAAGGCAGACGTGCGGTCCAGTGGACCCCAGCCATAAACAAACTATATAATAGAAGGAGGAAGCTACTACATGATAGAGCAAAATCACAAAAAGGGAAGGCATCTCTGATCATTATTACCAAAAAAATAGGGGCACTCATAAAATCATCTAAGGCCAGCTTCGAGAGAAAAATTGCACAGGACACTAAGGATAATCACAAGACTTTCTTTAGTTATGTTAGGAACCTGGGTGAGAATTCCCAGATATGCTCATATTTAGTCAAAAATGACTAAAAATACACTGAACCCACATACATTGCCAACATCCTAGCTGACAGGTTCAGCGCAAACTTCTCCCCCCCCTCCCCACCAAAAGGGCAAATATCTATCCCAGCAGAGTGCTGGCCCCCTGACATCTGACATGCTCAGGTAAGAGCCACCCTTTCCCAAGCAAAAAACACAGCATCAATGGGACCAGACGGTGTCCCGGGCTGTGTCCTACATGAGCTCAAAGAAGAGTAAAACCCAAACATAACACTACTGTTCAATTTCAGCCTTACTACAGGATATGTACCCAAAGAGTGGCATACAGCAACAGTGGTCCCTCTCCACAAAGGTGGCGCCTCAACGGATCCAGGAAACTATGGCCCCACAAGCATGACTAGCTTGGTCTGCAAAGATATGGAAAGGATAATCATGGACCTCATAAATAAAGATATGGGGGCCATAAAGACACTGGATCCTACCCAGTTCGGCTTTGTTAAGGGCAGATCCTGCCTCTTAAACTGGTTTGATTTCTTTGAAACAGTCACCAAGGCCATTGACGAGGGAAGGTGGTACACACAGCCTACCTGGACCTCCCAAAAGCCTTTGATACAATACCCCACTCGGGCATTATAGACAACCTCACCAGCTTAAATATAAACCCCTATGTCACTAGATGGGTTGCAAACTGGCTGAAGGACAGAACCCACATGATTAGAATTGCTGAAGCCATGTCAGACTCCAAACCAGTTACAAGTGGCATCTCACAAGGCTCAGTCCTGGGACCTCTCTTGTTCGGTATATATTTCTCTGAGGTACAGGCCAATATGGAAGGACTGTGGCTGACCAAGTTCGCAGATGACTGCAAACTGGGCACCATAATCGAATCTCCAGCCGACACAAGTATCCTCCAAAAGGGCCTCATAGAAACAGACAACTGGTGCCAGAGCCATGGCCTCAAGCTAAACGCCAAAAAGTGTATAGTCATCCCCTTTGGCAAAAACAAAGTGCCCACAAATTACCACATAGGTGGTAATCCATTAAGTATGGAAGTAGTAATTAGGGACCTGGGGACCCAAGTTGACAGCAATCTCTCCTGTGACAACCACGTGGCTAAAGTGGTTATAAAAACATTTTATATAGCCCACCTTATCATGAAGGGATTCACATCTAGATCAGGGGAAGTCATCGTGCCTCTTTAGTCATCCCTCATCAGGCCCATAAATCAGTACAATGCCCCTTTTGGGATGTACCTTAACAGACACCTGCAGCAACTGGAAAGACCCCAAAAGTACCTCACCAAGAGGATCAAAGGGCTCAAACAGATGCCATATGCTGCCCGGTTAACAAAACATCCAGCTCTACTCAGTGGCATACCGCCTGCTCAGAGGCGATCTGTCCCTGACGTATAAAGCCATGTCCAACCCGGAATGAATGGACATGCTGCACCTCATAAAATCCAAATCCCATCGAGCTACACACTTGAGAGACTTGAACATCAGCACTGAAAGAAATATGACATGCTTGAGGGACAGATTCATAACCCAGAGGCTCCTTCACTCTGGAATAAAATGCAAGTCCAGGTTAGGCAGAGTCCCTCTTTGACTCTCTTCAAGAGGAATCTTCATGAGTGGATGGGAGATCGTCGGTTTACCCCGGGTATCACTTCTGTGTCACTGTTAGACAGAGGCACAGTATACTAACCTCGAAAAAGGGCATATCAATATTAATTTAAAATGGGTGGCGAAAGCCAACCACACTCAGGCTAGGCTTATAAATGCCCTAGGGCAGATAGCCTAGTATGAATCTATGAACCTATGAACCTAAGACCTAAGTGGCAAACTGCATGACACACATGCATATGGACAACAGAGGTACGACTGATGATTGATACAGAAATGCACTTTATAAGCATTTACACGAGTGCATGGATTGTGCTTATCCCTAACAGAAACAAGATGCTAACCTCAAAAAAGGAAGCCAATACGGCGGTCCCCTGCAAAAAAAAAAAAAAAAATTCTACGAACGAAGAAAGAAACTGTTGCAAAAAATAGTAAAATTAACTGATTGGAGGAAGTCCCTGGTCAGCCTTAGTAAGAAACGGAGATGCCTCAAAATCCTCTACAGCTAGTTTTGAAAAAAAAAAATAGCCATTGATTCTAAAGACAACCACAAAACATTCTACAGCTATGTCACGAATCTCAATGGCAACACTCCTATCTGCTCTGAGTTACAACACAATGTCAGCAGATATACAGAACAAACTGATATTGCAAACAACCTTGCAGATAGGTTGATTGTTAATTTTGCACCCCTCTCAACCCTAAAGGGACCATCTCTATACTTGATGAATGCAAATTTACTGTAATCATGACTGGATAGGTAAAAACCACACTGTCCAAAGCCACGAACACAGCATCCGTGGGACCTCACGACATCCCAGGATGTGTTCTACAATAAGTATGGAATGAAGTGTTACCCCACCTAAGCACCATGGTCAATCATACACTCACATCAGGCTTTTTGTCCACTGAATGGCACACAGCAATGGTTATCACACTCCACAAATTGTGATCCACCACGGACCTACGGAACTACTGTCCCATGAGTCTGACGAGCCTAGTCTGCAAGGCCATTGAATGTCTCATCATGAAATTTATAAACCAGGTCATTGATAATCCACAAACTCTGGAGCACATACAGTTTGGGTTTGTAAAAGGCAGATCATGTCTCCTAAATGTGATATACTTATTTGAAGCAGACACTCAAGCCATAGACAAGGGTAAGGTGTTTCACACAGCCTATCAACCTCTCGCGAAGGCTTTCAAACCATCCCCCAGTCTGTACTCATAGATAAACTCACTACAATTGGTATAAATCCCTATGTCACAAAATGGATTGCCAACAGGCTCACTGACAGTACCCAGACTGTGAAAGTAGCAGACTCCAAAGCCAACTTCAGACCAGAGACAAGTCGACTAACACAGGGTTCAATCCTGTGTCCTCCCCTTGTTTGTTGTCTTCTACTCTAAAGTACAGGCTAAGATAGAACGTCTTTGGGTAACAAAGTTCTCAAATGACTGCAAACTGGGATCCATAACTGAAACTCCTAACAATGTGCATATCCTACTTTATGGCCTCAGTGAGACAGATGCCTAGTGTCAAAGGCATGGCCTCAAGCTCAGTGGGCAGAAAGTGGATTGTCATCCAGTTTGTTGAAAAGTATGTACCCATGTACTTCCACATAGGATTTAGTCTAAACACCGAAAGTGTGAGAAGAGATCTTGGGACACAGGTGAACAGTAGTCTTTCCTTTGATAGTGACACTGTCACAGTAGTCAGGAGATGCTTATAAGTGGCACTCCTGATCACTAAAAGGTTTCTCATCCAGGAAAAAAGTGGTAATTGTTCCCCTATACTTATCACTCATTAAACCCATTATCGAGTCACACGTCCCTTTTGGTATGTACCTCACAAGACATCTACTGCAACTGTAGAGGCCACATAATTACATCACAAAGAGGATTAGCAGCCTCAAACAGATGACCTACATAGACAGTCCTAAACAACTGCAGCATTAATCCATCTCATATTGCCTACTCAGAGGCGATCTATGCCGACAATAGGAAGCCATGTCAAATCCACAGCTGTCGGACATGCTCCACTTTGTAATGACAATCCCTCTGAGCCACATGTACTTTCGACCTAAACCTTGTCACCTCAATAAACAAAAAATGCTGGAGGGATAGGTGCCTGTGCCAAGGACTTGTCATACTCTGGTACAAAATACCTATGTATATGACACAAAGCTCCTCAGTAGCACTCCTGAAAATTCTTGATGATGATAGGAATTATGAAGTTTACCTTGGGGATGAGTTCTGTGGCTCAGCTCGACAGTGTCACAGGAAAATAATGTTATTGGCTGGCAAAATACCGGGTACCTTTTTGGCTAGGCTTATATAGGCCCTAGGTCCAATAGGCTAGCACCTACCTATGAACCGATAAATGCAAGATTTGGAAATTTTGTATAATTAGGTATTTCCATACCTTGAACAAGAACCCTTACTCACCCAGTGTTAAATCAACAGCAGTTATTCCACCCTGCCTCTTATAGTCTCTAACTTATTATCCGTGTGAACAATTACTTTTTGGTTTCTGGACATTTAATCGACATTTCAGCTCTTGCATACATTAGTCTTATCTTGATCAGTCTGTAGCTGTTATAATGTAATTCTCAACCGGTTTGACACAAGATTTGTAATTATTTCCACAAATTAAGTGTCGTAATATCAAAGTGCATTGAATAGAGTTGAAATGTCCTGTTCACCTATTTCCCAAACATCAGTAATCTACGTCTTTTTTTCTATGTACTTCTGTTAGTAAGGTTGACTGAAAACACTATTACCTCCTTACAGTATACCGCTTATTCTACAGCTAAAAATTTAATATTATTATGTGAATCAAAAGTTTTTCTATATCTGTCTACATATACATTTATCGAAAAGCAACTCATAATATATGTACACATACACAGACATATGTGTGTGGATGTTTGTATGTATATAATTACAGAAAAAAAATTTGTAGCTGCACACCAACATACATAGACAGAAATAATTGCATGCACACACAGACATACACACAAGATTCATATGCGTTGGTTTGTCTGGGTGTTTACTACAGTGCTATTAGTAATTCACAGATTCAAAATCAGCATTATTTTTGATACACTCAAATAACAATGCTAATTTTTATGTACTTTTATTATAGTCATGAAATCAAGGTTGTACACGGATGAAGACAGAACTAGTGACATGGATCCCAGATGGATGAAAAACAGCATAAAAAAAAAATTTTGATAGATATGCATGTTATCGTTTAAAGTTAACTTTTCACTGACATATAGCAATTAAGTAAGCTGAATTGAATCCACATTTCTCAATCATAGAAACTTGATGGACGAAATCCAGTGTAGGAGCCCTGAGGGTCGGGATACTTATCCCTGATGCGCCATGCACAGCAGCTCGGGATGGGTCTTTGTACTCTACTTCCAAGCCGGCCATACCTCCACAATGTGAACTGCCGGTATGCAGTGTGACGGTTGCGCTTATTTTCATCAGCTTCCTGTGCTAGACCAAATACAGCACTACGATAGGCATGTGCAACTTGAAGAACACTTCTGGGTAGAACACATTCCTGCATTTCCTGTGGGTAACAAGTAACAGTTAATTACGAGTTATTCGACTGAAACGCAACACCAAAAATGGCATGAATTGACTCATCAAATGGAATGCATGAACTTTGGACGCGTCAATGAAATGAAGTCATGTCCATAAGATGTAATGGACTTGTGAGCAGTGCAGTACAATGACATATAGCCTGGCTTTTGTGAATAATGAACATGCATGACTTCATTAAGTTAGGTGTGCCTTGTTAAACATACGTGATGGACAAACCGACCATAAACTTTTGGTTAGTTTACTTACGTAAAGTCCTAATGCGATGATTATGAAGTTATGGACCAGTATGTACTGACACATATCCAAAGCAAAAAGAAGTATTGTCAATTATATGTAGCAATTACTAGAATCAGTTGAAACAGCATACTCATGAATAGATACAGGTATACATAAGCTGATTGGTGCATGGACCCGTCATATTCTCATCCGGTCTGTTAAACGTCCGTTACCTGTGTTGTTAGATGCAGTGCAGCCTATGCTGATGCAATGGACTACATCTCACTTACAGGTGGAGCTTGGCCTGTAGGCTTATCAAACATAATTGATGGAATGCATTTCAACAATGGGATGAGATTCAAAAACCTTGTGAAGTACTGTCAACTCTGCCAACAGAAATTACAATGCAATTGCATGAAATATGCAATCTATCTGAATTACTGTAGTACAGAACACATTTAATTATAGATGGGTGGACTCATTTAGTAATACAGATATGTGTCATAGGTAGACTTAACAGAAAATGAAAATAAGCAAGGATACCATCGTGTGCACAGTGCTGACTTTGAAAACAAATCCACCTAATTACATACATTTCATTAAAAAGGTATCTTGTTTAGCGTTAAATAAATATACAAGGCACTATAATTAACATTGCATCTTAGATGCTTACCTGCAGAACTGATATGCAGTCTTGTGATTCATAACTGCAGCAAACACTTTCCACTTCAGTAGGCATGACTTGACAGTTGTTGCAAACACACCATTCAGGAACACTGTGGCTTGACGGTCTTGTTGATTGTTGGGTACAGTCATTTGAACGGGCACGCAGAAGTTCAGTGATAAGAGCAGGTTTCCTTTCAGCTATTCTGACACATAAACCTTGAAGCTCCTCTCTTGTAAGTGCTTCAATTTGATCCTAACCATAAAAAAAACATTTAAATTAATACAGGAGGATATACAAATGAAACAGTGTTACATAGTGGTTGAGTACAGCTGTCAGTCAAATACATATAGATGTAAGTTAGTTAACAAGTTTAGCACATTGCAATACTTGCTTACTAAGCAGTAGGACATGTTACTATGCTAAGTATCTTAGTCTGTCATGTGTAAAAGAAAGTATCAGTAAAAGGGGAGGTCATGTGCGGTGATTATATATATATATATATATATATATATATATATATATATATATAAAGTCAGGCAGCAGTAGTACCTTTAAGTGTCCAATGCTGTTTGCTGGTACTCTTCTTCTTCTTCTGTTGTTTACATTGACACCCCCTCGAGTTGAAAGTGCTCTTCGTTGCACCAGTTGTGAGTCATGTTGATGATCAACAGATGTGCTGGGAGCAGATGGAAAACCTGTTGTTTTCATAGTGGATCCACTAGCAATATTAATTTTACCTGGAAGGGCAATGGCATTGTTACTTTGCATGTTAGACGTATGTTTAGAAAGTTTACTCTATTGTTTTAATGAGTGATAGAGGCAAAGTCATCACAAACATATATACACACTTTTTCTAGTAAGTACTGATAAATATGTCTTTGACATGTTGTAGTAGTAAATCTACAGGTACTGCATAAGAAATTTTACTCAGTCCTACTCTTGACACAACGTGCCGACTGAACTAACATTAGTACTGATGAAGCATGCAAGCCACCTTATGGAATAATTACCGTTACTGTAAGTGTAAGTTACTAGCAGTCTACCCGTTATTGTATGCTGTTATAGGAAACATACTACAAAAGACATGGCTGATATCAGGGACATGCAAGAGCTGGAAATTGATCAATATGTTCGGATTATGCATAATCAGAGTATTATTGCATTTGGGTTAGTTATCCTGTCGAGTCCCCCACGTAAGTATGCAGTCAAATGGCCTTTCCCATCCATGTACCAATCAAAGCTGTAATAATACCGTTTGTACCACCAACATACAGCAGAGACCTGGAAGTATACACCACAAGACAATGGATAATGAGTACTGTGCAGTTGAGTGTGAAAACATAAGTTGGTATTCTCTTCTTACATACAGTGGCAGTTTCAGTGCAATGTAAACTTACACTAAGTGTATGTGGGGAAGCATCTACATGGGTAGGTTATGACAGCTAGTGGAAATGCAAAGTAGGCCAATGCGAAGTCATCTGTGTCTCACAGTAATTGGACAGCTTAGGTGCAATGAGTCGCTGATGTTTGACAATGCCAGATGCTATAGATGTTGTATGAATCATTACAGCTCATACCTGTGGTAATTATAATTTCAAAACCAGCACCAGCTATGCACTAGACTCAAGTATGACATAGAATGATGTGACATTTGTCCAAGTCGATTAGAGCCAAGGCATATGTCAGGCTGCAGTCTTAATCGATGTTCAAAAACTGGAGTGGTGGAAGAGAAACATGACAGATGGTCATATGTTTATATCGGAAACTGTCCCTTAGAAGCTGTGTCAGCTAAGGACAGTCTTAAATGTTCTGACAATGGGTGTGTTGGTGGACTGGTGGATGGTAATAGTGTAGAAAGTGTTCTTATGGGGAGTGTGGTATAGTGAGTGTCAATGTGAAGTGAATGAACTGGTTACCACTTGGACAGTTCACATATGTGTGATTACAATACTAAAGCACAACAGGCACAATCACAATTATATTGGTGGTACCTGACAAATCAGGAAAGGTAACTGAGTGACGAAAGACTCTGTTTTGTATGCAGAGACTCTTGTCATCAACTGACATACTATAACTGCGTGAACAATTAACAGACCCTTTCCAAATACTTGACTACAGAAGACATTTGGCATAACTAACCTTGGAACAACTCTAGATTTCACATGGATCATCACTGGCCATGAGAAGAAGTACTGAATTATGTTTGTGTAGTATCATACATACTGTGAGGTATGCAATGGCCTTTCACAGTCAATACCTCTTTTACATTTTAGGTCACAGTGCCAGATTCTGTGCAAACTTCACAGAGTTATTGTTGAACAGACCTCTTAATACAAATAACCAGCATTTCAGTAATGCAAAGATGTAAGTTTACCTGTTAAAAAGAATGAAATAAAAGAGGTAATAAGGCAGATTCGTAACTTACTAAGTGCATGGTTTTGAACAATGTTTGGTTTTATATGCTATATAGACTGAATCTACACATCTGAGTGTGGATCCTGGAAACCCTGGGTTGCACTGGGAAATCGCGATGCATGCTTCATGACTAGAAGGCCGGTTGATGGTGGAGGTACTGGTGCAATTGTAGATTGAATGTGACGGGGATCCTCTGCAGCAAGCATAACTGGTGTGTTAACAGTAGTCATTGACTGCAGTCGTTTGAGAATAATATTTTTCTTAAAGATGTAAAAGTAACCATATTCTTTTCTAACTTTCCTCCGTACGATTGTCCACTGGCAGCTGTTTCTGTTAAACTTACGATGGTACCTTAAAATAAATAATATAATTTATCACAGTACATAGCTGCATCCATAAACTGAAAAACACACATAAGTGAAAAACAGGTAATAATGTAACATTTCTATACTTAAAAGCTGTAACTGAGGGAAAGGTACATATGCAGCATTTACCGAGCTTAGGTAGATTAGGTCTTTGTGAATGCAAAGTGACAGTAGCCATGGCAGCATTGGGAAATATTCTTCATACTATAAACAGTAGTTTTGGTATTGAGTCATGATGATGAAGATGTGCACTTACACTTGTTTGCCTTGTTTGGTCTTGAGGTATGCACGATTAAGATGGATGTTATGGTCAATAGCTGCTAGATAATTGCGTGCGCAATAGACTGGATATGAGTATGAGTAGCGTTTGGAGGCATACATTAAAATATGCTGATGGAACTGCTCCAGGTCTGCTGTGGTCCTAAGGATGTAGGTTGGTAACAGGGCCAAAACAAAAAAATAAACCAAACAATTAAATGAAAAAAAAAAAAAAAAAGATTGAAGTAAATTTTCTGTCACACTGTATGCTGGTTTGCTGCAAACAAAAGCAATATTTAGAAGTAACTGTACATTACCTGTAATGCAGGAAGTGATGAATCTTTGAAGGAATTTGTTGTCTGTAATAACTTTCTCCAAAGCCTCATATGCTTTGCTGCCTGGCTCTATCCATGGAGTTGTACGATCTTTCCCTAGTGTCTCATGATTACAATGAACCAAACAGTCCTGATCAGCACCATGAATGTGCCACTCATGTTCGTTTATCACATGGTGAAAGACACCACCCCACTGCATCTGTAAATAGAGAAAAATAGATGACTAGGTCATCAGGTGGCATCAGAGCATATGAAAACCAAGATATAAGGGTGGTAATACCACAAGTTTACCATAAACTCTTCCGCCGTGCTGTAATGCTGGCAGCAATACCAGAAATGATTTGTGATGTCTTTACACCATTTCCACAGCACTCTGCATCCTTTTTTCTGACCAGCCTATGGAAGATAGTGTAACATGGATGTACGTGAGTACTGAAATGGCAATGTCAGTGTTATGTATAACAAATAAAAGATGCACATTATTGTCTTAACACACTGTTATACAGTTACCTTATTAATTCTTCGCGATAGATTTTTAGCTGCATGCCAGATGTCAAAAGAATGATAGACTGTGGAATAGCGTGTGCCTATAATGGGTTGTAAATAACAAGTATGAGGTGACTAACAGTGTCAATGAATGTAGCTTGTTTACATACGATTCGATACAACATACTTTTACCGTAGCAAGTTTCACTTGCTTGCAGTTGTGTTATATAAACAAATGTTCATGTGTCAGAGCAACAATGTGCAGAAGACATGTGAACCTGTTGCAGAAACTTTTTTTAAATGGTATACGGTGTTACATTTGGAAGGATAATCAGTGTAAAGGGGCAAAGTACCTACAATGCACAGAATTACTTTATTATTGCAAGCAAAGTGGGACAGAATGCAGCTGTTCAGCAATTCTGCATCCACATAAAGCACATGTCATTCATGTCTTCATTCCCATACATCTTGGAATGCTGGATAACCAAAACATTGAATTCATAAACGATGCCTGTACTAACAAGAGATAAATGAAACTCATAAATGATGTATCCCATGGATGGATTTACACAGTTATTACCTGGTTCATTGGAGGTTACTGTTAGCAAGGTACCATTGGACTAGTAGGATCAAGGTCTGTCCGATGTGTATGTATTTTTTTTTTCAATAACAAGCAATGGAAATGATCTATTAATCAGATTGGAACCATTGGGTTGCAAGTGCAGATACTTACGCATGAGTTTTGCAATTTGTAGATGTGCATCCGTGACCACCTCATCCACAGTGACATTAGCCTCTATTAACTTGTTCATGCATCACTGAAATGCAACTTTCTCCATTTTAGAGGAGCACAGCTCTGTTTCACGCTTGTCAACTACTGTCATCAGAAGTACTTCCTTGGTCTTCAGATCCATTAGAGTGTATGTACATGGGCGGCACAGTGGTGCAGTGGTTAACGTTGTTACCTCACAGCAAGAGGTTCTCCAGTTCGATTCTCGGCTGGGGTGCCTTCTGTGTGGAGTTTGCATGTTCTTCCTGTGTTCGCGTGGGTTTCTTCTGGGTACTCCGGTTTCCTCCCACATTCCAACGACATGCATCTGGAGCATTTCCCCCCAGGCCTCTGCTGAAAACAGGCTCTGTGGAACCTAGTCGGACATTCCTGGTCAACAAATGTTAAATACATAAATACTGTGCCAAATGCCCTGGACTATCCATCTGTGCATCACCTGCATATAGAGAAGAAGTGTTAGTACTTTAACAGTTGGATATAGTCTCAAAAAACAAAATTTTGTATAGATGACGCATCATTACCCATGAGTGTAATGGCAGCATTTTGACGTGCAGAGAGCTTTCTGCTGACCATACCCTCCCAGTAGTTAGTGATTACCGGGACAATGTATAGGCGCTGGTACCTGTAAAAAGCAGAAGGGGATATAAAAGGTAGACTCAGACACCTTGCCAACAAGGAAATCTTAGCATAATTGTTGCCTGTCAGAGTAGTCGCAGCAGCAAGCATTAAATCTCCAGCATTTAAACTGCTTTTTATTTGCGGCTGGCTGCACCACTTGTATACTGAGTGACCCCGTAAGCACACCTGAAAGAGAAAGAATAGTGCGTTTAAATTGTGGCAGCATGTCATAACATAATTGTGTTATGGGATATTCACAATTTATCACATTTACCCATAGTAGTGTGACGCAAGATCCAGACCTTTGAATGGACTGCTGTGGCTCCATCCCACATATGCGACAAACTGGAAAATTGCATTGATTTGCAAGTTCCATAAGATGTTTCTGGTACACTAACAGTACACTGTCTTGTGAAATCAATTCGGCAATGTGATCATCAATGTAATTTGAACTTTCTGTGGCTTGGTGACCATACATAGATGTTTCCCTTGGTTCTGTGGTATGAAATTCCAAAAAGTCATTCTCCCGGCCTTCTTCAGCATCACTATATTCTATTGGTTGACTGAGATTCAGCCATGATTGAATGACAGGGCAGAGGAATAATGGATATATGTAAGAAAAAGAGATAGACAAAAATATTAGAAAAATTAGGCAGAATACTGAATGAAATAAAGTATATTAGCATGGATGAAGTTAAGTATACTAGCAGGTAAATGAGCAAATGGTTGAAAGCGTACCAGTCAAAGTCATCAGCAGAGTTTGTTGAGTGGTATCCTGTATGAGTAACAGTATGTGAATTTTCTGAGTCTACATTCAAAGACCTGAGTGTAGAAAGGACAAGATAGGTTACGCAAGTAACTGAAACCTATTGATTAACCTAACTGTTGTAATTGGCATTTGTGCAGTAGTGTGTGAAAGTGATTCTACTAACCGGACAACTGTCATACGTGTCTTTGAAGAAGCCATATTTTTTGGTATGGACAGGCAACTTGGCATAAGACAGCCACTGTCTGCAGTTTTCTCCTTGGAAGAAACTGGCAATTGGTTATGACCATTCTCATGACCGTGAGAATTGCTGTCTGCAGTTTTATCCTCGGAAAGAAATGGCAATTGGTTAGGACCATTCTCATGACCTGTAGAATTGCTGAAAGACAATAATGCACAAGTCACTCACTACGTTCTCAGTATTGATTATTAATCTTGAAATGTTGATGTAGTATGTCACATGACATTACCCACTGATGGCACACCCAATGCTTGTTGCTGAAAGTGTAGCCGATGACAATGAAATGTTGTGGCCCCCATGTAAGGGTTGTTCTTTTGAAGTTTTTGGCGTAGAATGCTGCACCGGTGCATGCAAAGAAAATGAATCAGCATGGTTGACAAGTCTGTTTGTATAATACCTGTAACAAGAGTAAAGTTATGCACTTAAGTTGTGATTACGAGTGCATATCATCACCACTTTTAAGTGTTTGTGAGATTTTGTTTCACTTAACATGTAAGCATTTTCAATACAGAAATACAGGACAGTGCATTGCTGAAGTAACACATGAACACTGGCAACGTGCAGTTAGTAGTCAATGCAAAGGAGACAGGAGACATTATTGATTACTATCTATCAATATTATCATTCACCATTAACATGTCAGAATGCCTTACAGAATATTTTAGTGTGTGTTGTCCAAGAATATTAAGTGGGATAAGCTTTGATGAATGATGACAGGATAGGGTTGCATTCAGAAATTCCATGAATGACTCCATTTTACAGCTGATAACTAATCAGTATCAATTCAAAAGAAAACCAGTATCAAAATTAAATAAAAAAGAGTGTGGGCCAGATTCAGGAAGCCTCCGTGTAAGAGTTATAACTCTTACACGGAGGCTGCAGTTAAACTGTGTGATGTCAGCATGTCATGCATATGCATGAGGTGCATGAGGCATGCTGAATCACACTAGTAACTCTTACACGGTCCGTGTAAGAGAGTAGGGGGCGTGTCTGTAGGCTAAGCTCTGCAAGTGGACATGCCCCCGGAAGACTAGAATGGCTGAAAGTAAACAGCCACGAGAAAGGCCATGAAAATGTGAATAAACACAGTATACAACACATGCCCCGACTGGCCATCAGTGTATAAAGTGAAGAGATGTCATAAAAGTAAATTAAAACCTTTTTTTTTTTTTGTTAAACCCCGTAAATGTTTGCTACTGTGTGCGCGGGTGTGCTACTAGCGCAATCACAGTTAGCAGTCAGTGGAAAAGGATATAAGAACTAAATATGCAAAGTAAGCCAAGAAATAATAGCTTAGCGGTAGAGTAGCCACCCTAAGAGTAGGCAGGCAGGGTTCGAGCCCCTACAACAACCTTTATTGTTTTTGTAAATAAGCACTAAAAAGCCCCCTGACAGTATTGTACAAATGTAAATGTATTCCCTTTTGTAAAATGGAATGAAATAGAGCATTTTGAAGTAACATAAGAATAAAAATAGTCAGAAATGTACTGATAGCTAAGCTGCCGTGAGACAGAGTGCCCGTAGCTGAGTAGTGTTTAAAAAGCTGCAAACTGCGTGCCCGTTGCCAAGCAGCGGGTAAACAGGCTGAAACTGTGTGCAATTAGCTGAACATGTGTGTCGCTAGCCAATTAAGATTTATCCCAGCACACCGTTTGCGCGCGCTCCCACAGGCTAACTGCCAGTGCGCATGCGTTACCTCCGCAAACGAAAGAGAACAGGTTTAAAGTGCTTAAAAGTGCTTTTGGCATGTTTGATTGACAGGTCCTCAACTCATTTCTGTCAGGAAAAGCAAAAATCAGTTGCCAGATTCAAACCCAGGATACCATGCACTACAGTCAAGGAACTAAACCACCAGGCCATGACAGCAATACCTAGAAATGCAGAAATAGCATATATATGGGATAAAACCCAGAATGGAGCATGAGAAAGCATTTTCAGTGAAGTAGATACAATTCCAAAACGGCCAATCAGAGAAATGTGCGGGAAAAGCGGCATATATAAGCCCCATAGGCGGGAATACACAGCATAACTGATTGTAGAACAGACTTGCAGTCAGCATGAGTGGAGTAGGTGAGGGACGTTGCTTTCGAGCACAGCGTTAGCGTTGAGGAGTCCAGATACATGGTCTGGCTCCTTGTCCATAATCACGAGGCCCAACTCATGCAGGGCCAGGTCTCATGGGGAGTATATAGGGCAGAGGCATGGGACCAGTTGGCTCGTGATCTGACCAGTGCTACTGGCATTCCACGCACTGGTGAGCAGGTCCGTCACCACCATGCAGACCTGAAGAGACGCAAGCAGGACCAATTGAACCGTTGGATCCAGGAGGCCCGGCAAATGCCCAACGCCCCACTACTAAGTCACATTTTACCCATGTATGTAAGGATTTCAACCAGCTGATACCATGGAGATGTGTAGTCCAATATTATTCCCTTTGTATTACAGCTGCAGGTGTCCGCTCTGCGAATGTTGAGATGCACGCCAGAAGGCTGATGCGGCTGCGCCACCATGCAGGTTAGTAACCCCACCCAGTACTTGTAAATAAATATTATTATGTACCATGTATCAGAACAGTGCAGTGTATTGATTAAAAGTAATATAATGTGCAAGCAGGAATTGAAAGTCTGCAGGTATGGCTGCAACAAGTTCATCAGTATGCAAGTGTAACTGGAAATATAATTGATAGAATTAAACAGTGCTGTAATACAGATGTCCCATCATTAATTAAATATACTGTAACCTGCAGTAGTCTCAAGAGTACAGCTTCACAATCTGAGGTAGTCACTTGTGAGATATATCCCCTGTTCAAATGCTGAATCATGACAGAAGTGAGGCTGTTGGAAAGTGTTTGAATCACCACAGGTCTAATATGTGAACAAAGCCTAGAAGTACCAACCTGAACTGTGAAGTTGCAGAATGTGTGAGAGTGACAGAAAGGCTCATGTATGAATAAATAAAGTAGTAATAACCCCTGAATATATAAGCCTCAGTGTGTTTCTACAGAACTAAATGCATGTGGGAAGTACAAATTAACATCCCAAACTGATTTCAGTGTGTCTGAATCTGAATGTCTAGCTCAAAATCTGTATATGGTGATAACAGTAAACAATTTGCAGATAGAATGAATGATTATCTGACAGACTAAACAGCCATAGTTGTCCCCTGTCCTGTCATCAAAGTGTAGCAGGATGATGTATCTGATCAAATTCAAAATAAGTAGGATAGTGATGTATGTGTAACAGGTGTAGCATGACAGTCAAATAAAGATTATTTTGAAACATCAGCCTCAACTTAATTGTGTATCTATGATAAATGTGAATCAATGTTTAACATATGAATGTGTCATCACTTTCTATCCCCACCCAACCCTGTAATTCCATATAACAACATCCACTAAATAATGGTATGTGAACATTTCATTAATCATGGACATTTGTCCGTTCAAACATATATGCATGTCTGTTCGTGCATGTGCCCTGTTCATACCTGCAAATACGATGGCCTGTTGCCATTAATCAGCCCTGCATGTCGTTTGACTGTGTTTTGCTGTTCAAATAATGCATGTGATATTGATATGCCCCTTGTTCAATGGTGTTCATATCTGGGTGTTTGTTTGATGGGAATACCAATGCATGCTGTTACAACTAATCTGAATGGAATAAAATGCCACTAACCCAAACTAACATAACTACTCACAAACCTAGAACGCTTGGGAAGGCAGGTCCCAGCGGACCCACCTCTCCCACCTCAGCTGGCGACTGCACCTGGCACTAGTGCCCAGGCAGAACCCTCCGGTGGCCCTGTGCCACCTTCGGGTGGAAGCGCTGCAGGGGATGGGGCCCGTCCCCCCTCTGCAAGTGTGGCGGAGGGGTTCGTCCACTCACCCTCCGCGGTGTCCGGTCTGTGGTGCGTAGGGAGATCCAAGACACTGTTCTTGGACCCCTACGCCAGCTCGAGGCTCGTGTGGCACAGCTAACGGCCCCGGCCGTTGCCCGCCACACAGCCCCAGCACAGCCCGTCCTGGGCTGTGAAGGAACAGTGGCAACTGCCTATGGGTGGGGATATCAGTTCCACTGTTGCCATCTGTGGGCTCGTGCATCTCAGATATCCCAACCTCCGTCCCGTCAATTGTGTAACCCCCCACGTGTGTCATACACCGTCCCTGTATCGGTCTTGTCTGTCTTGTCTGTTAACCTACCCAACCTACCTCCCCAGCTTTACCGACTTCCTTCACCTGTCATACCACTCTCACCTGTAAAAAAAAAGGGCACTCTGTCCCACAAAAAAATTACGCCCCATACATAGCTGTCCATGTCGCAGACATGTCCGCTGGACATCTAAACTGTTAATTACAATTGGCTGTACAACAAATATTAATGTTGTCCTGACACCTCTCTGAGGTGGAAGGTTTCAAATGTCTCACCAAAATACATAGAAATATACAGCTGTTGCTGCAAAAGACATGGGCATCTATGGGCCTTACCTACACCCTTCCTGCAAATCCCACGCTTCTTTCCCTACTGTCTTACCCTCTTTGTGACCCCTTTTCACCACTTTGTGTGCGCTTGTGTTAGCGGAGCTCACCGCCAGTGCGCATGCGTGAGCTCCGCGTAAACGAGCACAGACCTGGTTTAAAGTGCTTAAAAGTGCCTTTATGGCACTTTGATTGACAGGTCCTGTACTCAGTTCGAAAGTTTGCTAAGAAAAATAAATTCCCACTGTCAGTCTCGAACCCAGGACCTTGGTAACATTAGTCCATATGACCTACCACTAAGCCATGCCTGCTTTACAAGAACACAGTGCTAAAATAAATATAACATGTAATAGTAGGAATCAGTATAAAGGCAATATAGGAGATGTACTATCCAAAGCATGTCAGGTAGAGTTGTAATGGCCAAATTACTGGATTCCCATACTAGTTCAGTGTGAACAGAAACAGCCCTGCTACCTGTTAGCTTGTACATAATGTAACGTAATGTACATATGTGAAGGTATGTATATCTACACATACATATATATAAATATATATTAATACATATGAAATATAATCGTAGGTCTCAGTAGCCATACACACTCACTACAGGAAAAAGTTAACATAATTGCTGCAACCTGAATCTGCAACACAGCCTGACCCCTGTGTGACCTACTTACCCTTCTAACTGCTTACAGGTGGCCTCAGCACTTTGATTGACAGGTCCTGTACTCAGTTCGAAAGTTTGCAAAGTAAAAAATTCCCACTGTCAGTCTCGAAACCAGGACCTAGGTAACATTAGTCTGTTTGACCTACCACTAAGCCATGCCTGCTTTGGAAGAACACACTGCTAAAATAAATATAACATGTAATAGTAGGAATCAGTATAAAGGTAATATAGGAGATGTACTATCCAAAGCATGTTTGGTAGAGTTTTAATGGCCAAATGACTGCATTCCCATACTAGTTCAGTGTGAGCAGAAACAGCCCTGCTACCTGTTAGCTTGTACATAATAATGTAAGGTAATGTACATATGTGAAGGTATGTATATCTACACATACATATATATAAATATATATTAATACATATGAAATATAATCGTAGGTCTCAGTAGCCATACACACTCACTACAGGAAACAGTGAAGATATATGCAGCAACCAGAATCTGCAACACAGCCTGGCTCCTGTGAGACCTACTAAGCCCTTTAACTGCTTAAAGGTGCCTCCAGCACTGTGATTGATAGGCCCTATACTCAACTCAAAAGCAGAATATGAGCATACTAGTAGGCCCTACCACAAGACCATTGTAACACTAGTCTGTATGACCTACCACTAAGCTATGACTCTCATACAGGAATATAGTGCTAAATAAGTGGAACATGTAATAGTAGGAATGAAGATAAAGGCAATATAGTATGTCTACTACCCAAAGCATGTCAGGCAGACTTTTATAGTCCCAATTACTGGATTCCCATACTAGAGTAGTGTTAACGGAAACAGCCCTGCTAATTGTTAGCTTGTACCCAATAATGTCAGCTAATGTACATATATGAAAGTATGTATATGTACACAGATATATATATATATATATTTATATAGCAATACATATGACATATAGTTGTAGGTGTCAGTATGCATACACACTCACTACAGGGAACAGGCAAGATAAATGCAGCAACCTGAATCTACAACACAGCATGAAGCATGGGAGATGTACTAACCTTCACACTCACAGAACACTGTCAACAGCATACCAGCATGGTCCACGCCCTACAATCTGAAAGGGCAACGCCTATCTCACATACCCTTTTATAGCAGTGTCCTGAAATCACAGTGAGACATGCAATTAGTACACACCCAGCTGCTTGCAATTAGCAAATGCTGCCTTACAATTGGTGCAGAGGCCATCACATGGACCTATGCAGATACCTACAAAAGTATTCAGTACCCACACTCCACTCATGCAATACAGTCATTGCACAAACCAAATGAGAAAGAGAGAGAGAGAGAGAGAGACAGAGAGAGAAGACAAAACAAAACAAAATATACAAACAGCCAGCAGAAAAACAGCAGCAGCAGCAGCAACAGCAGCAAAATTCAAGCAGCACGACTGACACACCAAAAGCTGCCACATAAAAAAAGGTAATGCAAAGTATCAGGTTAATCCTGTGTATACTGTGACACCTCCAAATGTATCATAGTTCACTATCTATAGGTATGTCCATGAGATAGGTTGTGTGTAGATAGTCATGAAATATAAACATATGTAATATTGTTGTACATGTGGGCCATAACTAACACTTCCATAGCTTAGAACACAAGGCCAGTTGTGCATATGATGCAGTAGTTCCCAGGGTCAGTAGAGGTTCCTCCTCATTGGTGTGGGACCACTGTGTATGTATGGCACTGTTCAGGTACATATCCTGTAGTATGGCCAGGGATTAATATCAGTCTGTCATGTGGTGCTATGTCCTCCAGGGGTGAATGTAGCACACATCCAGGGATACCATTTTGTAACAGTGATGATATGTGTTCTGCAATGATGAGGGTGGCTCTCACCTCGACATGTGAGAGGATAGGGAGGTTACAGTCATCTGGGATAACTAATAACACGTGTGTAGGACAATGGGGGGGTACCTGCACCTAAACTGTCTGCAACATTGTTGGCAATATCTGTGCATTTGGTGAATGTGAAGCATCTTAACACTGCAGACAACAGATGCCTTCCTGTCATGTGAATCTGCCCTGTGCTGCAGTAGCCTCCTACTATTGTTATACAATATGCCTGTATCTGTAGTCCACTGGACAGGATTAATAAGTGGTGTGCAGTTGTTCTGGGTTAGATAACTGTGCACAGTACATGCAGTATGTGGGATGTCTGTGGTAAGCATATGCAAATGTGCTGGCGGTGTGTGTTGTGGCTTCCACTGGCCCAGTGGGCTGCATGGATAGCATCACTGTCATAACTACTGAATAACTGTGTAATAACATGCATACATAGCAAGGTAGTGTATTGTGCTTGTGGTGTTGTTCAGATATGTATATCAGGCTGAGTAATGTGTGTCCACATCACAGGGTTGGATGGCAGCACATCCAGTATGTATGGATGAACACCCAGAATGTGTCACACGTGTCACCTGTGCAGACGTATCTGGCCATTACCTGTGCATCCCCCACAACACACACACATGCAACATATGGCAGAAGTACTATAGCAGTACACACATGTTCATAGGTTCATACTAGGCTATCTGCCCAAGGGCATTTACAAGCCTAGCCCATCGTTTTGTGGCTTACGCCACCCCTTTAGTATGGGGAACCATACCCATTATTTTGCTGTGCCTCTGTCGAGCAGTGACACTGAGGTAATCCCTGGGGTATATCTGCGATCACCCATCCATTGGTCAAGATTTCTCTTGAACAAGGTCAGCGAGGTGCTCTGCCTCACATATACCGTGATTTTGTTCCACAGCATAGGGAGTCTTTGGGTGATGAATCTATCCCTCCAGCATGTCCTATTAATAGCCGTGTCGAGGTTTAAGTCTCCTGGCCTTGTGGCTCTGATGGATCTAGATTTTTTTAGGTGAAGCATATTCATCAAATCTGGGTCTGACATGGCCTTGTATGTTGGGCAAAGGTTACCTCTGAGCAAGCGGTGGCGACTGAATAGAACATACATGGACATGCTGGAGGGGCAAATTCTAACTGAGAGGCTCCCTTTACTCTGTAATGAGCTGCAACAGTTGAGAATGAACAGTTCATAGGTTCATACTAGGCTATTTGCCCTAGGGCATTGGTAAGCCTAGTAGAATGTGTTTGTCTTTTGCCACCCAATCACAAGTTATGCTGCTATGCCCTTGTCCGACTTTAGTATACTATGCCTCTGTCTAACAGCGACATAGAAGTGATACCTGGGGTACAACTATGATCTCCATCCACTCATCCAGATTCCTATGGAAGAGAGTCAATGAGGGACTCTGCCTAACCAGTAGTGTGAGCTCATTACAGAGTGAAGGAGCCTGTTGGTTCGAATATGCCCCTCCAGCATGTCCATGTATGTCAGTGCTGAGGTCCAGCTCTCCTGAGCATGTGGCTGTATGGGACTCTGATTGCCTGAGGTACATCACGTTCATTACTGCTAGGTAGGACATGGCTGTATATGGCATGCACAGATTGCCCTGAACAGGCAGTATGCCACTGAGTCCAGCTGGATTCACTTTACCTGGGCAGCATATGACATCTGTGTGAGCCATTGCATCCCCTTGATGATGTACTGTTGTCCTGTACCAGTTGCTGTAGGTGTCTGGTTAGGTACATCCCAAAAGGTGCATTGTATGCAATTATAGGCCTGATGATGGATGAGTACAGAGGCACAATGACCTCCCCTGCCATACATGTGAATCAGTCATGATTAGCTGGGCTATATAACATGTCTGTCAATCCACGTTGGCCATGTGGTAGACAAATGACAGACTGCTACCATGTTTCTTCCCAGGTCCCCAACTTCGTCTACTGT